>NW_027077655.1:0-300000 GCF_963924675.1 Phocoena phocoena
CTAACCCGTCCTCTAATCCTAACCCGTACGCTAACACTAACCCGTACCCTAACAAGTACGCTCACCATAAACCGTTGTCGTACCCTAACCTGTCCCCTAAACCGTCCCCGTCCCCTAACCCTAAACCTAAACCTAACCCTAACCCTTACCCGAAGCCTTACCCTAACCCGTCCCCAAATCCTTACCCGTACGCTAACACTAAACCGTAGCCTAACACGTATGCTCACCCTAAACCGTTGTCGTACACTAACCTGTCCCCTAAACAGTCCCCGTCCCCTAACCCTAAACCTAACCCTAACCCTAACCCTAATCCTTACCTGAAGCCTTACCCTAACCCGTCCCGTAATCCTAACCCGTACGCTAACACTAACCCGTACACTAACACGTACGCTCACCCTAAACCGTTTTCGTACCCTAACCTGTCCCCTTAACCGTCCCCGTCCCCGTCCCCTAACCCTAACCCTAACGCTAACGCTAACCCTTACCCGAAGCCTTACCCTAAACCGTCCCCTACTCCTAACCCGTACGCTAACACTAACCGGTACCCTAACATGTACACTCACCCTAAACCGTTGTCGTACCCGAACCTGTCCCCTAAACCGTCCCGATCCCCTAACCCTAATGCTAAACCTAACCCTAACCCTTACCCGAAGCCTTACCCTAACCCGTCCCCTAATCCTAACCCGTACGCTAACACTAACCAGTACCCTAGCACGTACGCTCACCCTAAACCGTTGTCGTACCCTAACCTGTCCCCTAAACCGTCACCGTCACCTATGCCTAACCCTAACCCTAACCCTAACCCGAACCCTTACCCGAAGCCTTACCCTAACACGTCCCCTAATCCTAACCCGTACGCTAACACTAACCCGTACCCTAACACGTACGCTCACCCTAAACATTTCTCGTACCCTAACCTGTTCCCTAAACCGTCCCCGTCCCCTAAACCTAACACTAACCCTAAACCTAACCCTTAACCAAAGCCTTACCCTAACCCGTCCCCTAATCCTAAACCGTACGCTAACAGTAAACCGTACCCTAACACGTACGCTCACCCTAAACCGTTGTCGTACCCTAACCTCTCCCCTAAACCGTCCCCATCCCCTAACCCTAACCCTAACCCTAACCCTAACCCTAACCCTAACCCTTACCCGAAGCCTTACCCTAACCCGTCCCCTAATCCTAAACCGTATGCTAACTCTAACCCGTACCCTAACACGTACGCTCACCCTAAACCGCTGTCGTACACTAAACTTTCCCCTAAACCTTCCCCGTCCCCTAACCCTAACCCTAAACCTAACCCTAACCCTAACCCTTACCCGAAGCCTTACCCTATCCCGTCCCCTAATCCTAACCCGTAGGCTAACACTAACCCGTACCCTAACACGTATGCTCACCCTAAACCATTGTCGTTCCCTAAGCTGTCCCCTAAACCGTCCCCGTCCCCTAACCCTAACCCTAACCCTAACACTTTCCCGAAGCCTTACCCTAACCCGTCCCCTAATCCTAACCCGTACGCTAACACTAACCCGTACCCTGACACGTACACTCACACTAAACCGTTGTCATACCCTAACCTGTCCCCTAAACCGTCCCCGTCCCCTAACCCTAACACTAACCCTAACCCTAACCCTAACCCTAACCCTAACCCTAACCCTAACCCTAACCCTTTCCCGAAGCCTTACCCTAACCCGTCCCCTAATCCTAACCCGTGCGCTAACACTAAACCATACCCTAACACGTACGCTCACCCTACACCATTGTCGTACCCTAACCTGTCCCCTAAACCTTCCCCGTCCCCTAACCCTAACCCTAACACTAACCCTAAACCTAACCCTTACCCGAAGCCTTACCATAACCCGTCCCCTAATCCTAACCCGTACGCTAACACTAAACCGTACCCTAACACCTACGCACACCCTAAAACGTTGTCGCACACTAACCTGTCCCCTAAACCGTCCCCGTCTCCTAACCCTAACCCTAACCCTAACCCTAACCCTTACCCGAAGCCTTACACAAACCCGTCCTCTAATCCTAACCCGTACGCTAACAGTAACCCGTACCCTAACACGTACGCTCACCCTAAACCGTTGTCGTACCCTAACCTGTCCCCTAAACCGTCCCCGTCCCCTAACACTAAACCTAACCCGAACCCTAACCCTAACACTTACCCGAAGCCTTACACTAACCCATCCCCTAATCCTAACCCGTACGCTAACCCTAATCCGTACCCTAACACCTACGCTCACCCTAAACCATTGTCGTACCCTAACCTGTACCCTAAACCATCCCCGTCCCCTATCCCTAACCCTAACCCTAACCCAAACCCTTACCCGAACCTTACCCTAACACGTACCCTAATCCTAATCGGTACGCTAACACTAACCCATACCCTAACACGTACGATCACCCTAAACCGTTGTCGTACACTAACCTGTCCCCTAAACCGTCCCCGTCCCCTAACCCTAACCCTAACCCTTACCCGAAGCCTTACTCTAACCCGTCCCCTAATCCTAACCCGTACGCTAACCATAACCTGTACCCTAACACGTACGCTCACCCTAAACCCTTGTCGTACCCTATACTGTCCCCTAAACTGTCCCCGTCCCCGTCCCCTAACCCTAACCCTAACCCTTACCCGAAGCCTTACACTAACCCGTCCCCTAATCCTAACCTGTACGCTAACACTAACCCGTAGCCTAACACGTACGCTCACCCTAAACCGTTGTCGTACCCAACCTGTCCCCTAAACCGTCCCCGTCCCCTAACCCTAACCCTAACCCTAACCCTAACTCTAAACCTTGCCCGAAACCTTACACTAACCCATCCCCTAATTCTAACCCGTACGCTAACCCTAACCCGTACCCTAACACGTACGCTCACCCTAAACCATTGTCGTACCCTAACCTGTAACCTAAAACATCCCCTTCCCCTATCCCTAACCCTAACCCTAACCCTAACCCTTACCGGAAGCCTTACCCTAACCCGTCCACTAATCCTAACCGGTACGCTAACACGTACCCTAACACGTACACTCACGCTAATACGTTGTCATACAATAACCTGTCCCCTAAACCGTCCCCGTCCCCGTCCCCTAACCCTAACCTTTACCCGAAGCCTTACCCTAAACCGTCCCATAAGCCTAACCCGTACGCTAACACTAACCCATACCCTAACACGTATGCTCACCCTAAACCGTTGTCGTACACTAACCTGTCCCCTAAACCATCCCCGTTCCCTAACACTAACCCTAACCCTAATCCTTACCTGAAGCCTTACGCTAACTCGTCCCGTAATCCTAACCCGTACGCTAACACTAACCCGTACACTAACACGTACGCTCACCCTAAACCGTTGTCTTACCCTAACATGTCCCCTAAACCGTCCCTGTCCCCTAACCGTAACACTAAACCTAACCCTAACGCTAACCCTTACCCGAACCCTTACCCTAACCCGTCCCCTAATCCTAACCCGTACGCTAATAATAACCCGTACCCTAACACGTACGCTCACCGGAAACCGTTGTTGTACCCTAACCTGTCCCATAAACCGTCCCCATCCCCTAACCCTAACCCTAACCCTAACCCTAACCCTAACACTTACCCGAAGCCTTACCCTAACCCGTCCCCTAATCCTAACCCGTATGCTAACTCTAACCCGTACCCTAACACATACGCTCACCCTAAAACGTTGTCGTACCCTAACCGGTCCCCTAAACCGTCCCCATTCCCTAACTCTAACCCTAACCCTAACCAAAACCCTAAAACTTACCCGAAGCCTTACACTCACCCGTCCCCTAATCCTAACCCGTACGCTAACACTAACCTGTACCCTCACACGTACGCTCACCCTAAACCGTTGTCGTACCCTAACCTGTCCCCTAAACCGTCCCCGTCCCCTAGCCCTAACCCTAACCCTAACCCTAACCCTTACCCGAAGCCTTACCCTAACCTGCCGCCTAATCCTAACCCATACGATAACACTAACCCGTACCCTAACACGTACGCTCACCCTAAACCGTTGTCGTACCCTAACCTGTCCCCTAAACCGTCCCCATTCCCTAACACTAACCCTAACCCTAACCAAAACCCTAAACCTTAGCCAAAGCCTTACACTCACCCGTCCCCTAATCCTAACACGTACGCTAACACTAACCTATACCCTCACACGTACGCTCACCCCAAACCGTTGTCGTACCCTAACCTGTACCCTAAACCGTCCCCATCCCCTAACCCTAACCCTAACCCTAACACTAACCCTTACCCGAAGCCTTACCCTAAACAGTCCCCTAATCCTAACCCGTACGCTAACACTAACCCGTACCATAACACGTACGCTCACCCTAAACCGTTGTCGTACACTAACCTCTCCCCTAAACCGTCACCGTACCCTAACCCTAACCCTAACCCTAACCCGAACCCTTACCCGAAGCCTTACCCTAACCCGTCCCCTAATCCTAACCCGTACGCTAACACGAACCCGTACCCTAACACGTACGCTCAGCCTAAATCTTTGTCGTACCCTAACCGGTCCCCTAAACCGTCCCCGTCCCCTAACCCTAACACTAACCCTAACCCTAAACCTAACCCTTACCCGAAGCCTTACCCTAACCCGTCCCGTAATCCTAACCCGTACGCTAACACTAACCCGTACCCTAACACGTACACTCACCCTAAACAGTTGTCGTACCCTAACCTGTCCCCTAAACCGTCGCCGTCCCCTAACCCTAACCCTGACCCTAACCCTTACCTGAAGCCTTACCCTAACCCGCCCCTTAATCCTAACCCGTACGCTAACACTAACCTGTACCCTAACACGTACGCTCACCCTAAACCTTTGTCGTACCCTAACCTGTCCCCTAAACCATCCCCGTCCCCTAACCCTAACCCTAATCCTAACCCTAACCCTAACCCTTACTCGAAGCCTTACCCTAAACCGTCCCCTAAACCTAACACGTAACCTAACACTAACCCGTACCCTAACACGTACGCTCACCCTAAACCGTTGTCGTACACTAACCTGTCCCCTAAACCGTCCCCATCCGCTAACCCTAACATTAACCCTAACCCTAACCCTAACACTTACCCGAAGCCTTACACTAACCCATCCCCTAATCCTAACACGTATGCTAACCCTAACCCGTACCCTAACACGTACGCTCACCCTAAACCATTGTCGTACCCTAACCTGTACCCTAAACCATCCCCATCCCCTATCCCTAACCCTAACCCTAACCCTCACCCTTACCCGAAGCCTTACTCTAACCCGTCCCCTAATCCTAACCCGTACGCTAACACTAACCCATACCCTAACACGTACGCTCACCCTAAACTGTTGTCGTACACTAACCTGTCCCCTAAACCGTCCCCATCCCCTAACCCTAACCCTAACCCTAACCCTAACCTTAACCCTTACCCGAAGCCTTACTCTAACCCGTTCCCTAATCCTAACCCGTACGCTAAACATAACCAGTACCCTAACACGTACACTCACCCTAAACCGTTGTCGTACCCTAACCTGTCCCCTAAACCGTCCCCGTCCCCTAACCCTAACCCTAACCCTTACCCGAAGCCTTACCCTAACCCGTCCCCTAATCCTAACCCTTACGCTAACACTAACCCGTAGCCTAACACGTACGCTCACCCTAAACCTTTGTCGTACGCTAACCTGTCCCCTAAACCGTCCCCGTCCCCTAACCCTAACCCTAACCCTAACCCTAACCCTAATCCTTACCTGAAGACTTACGCTAACTCGTCCCGTAATCCTAACCCGTACGCTAACACTAACCCGTACCCTAACACGTACGCTCACCCTAAAGCGTTGTCGTACCCTAACATGTCCCCTAAACCGTTCCCGTCCCCTAACCCTAACCCTAAACCTAACCCTAACGCTAACCCTTACCCGAAGCCTTACCCTAACCCGTCCCCTAATCCTAACCCGTACGCTAACAATAACCCGTACCCTAACACGTACACTCACCCTAAACAGTTGTCGTACACTAACCTGTCCCCTAAACCGTCGCCGTCCCCTAACTCTAACCCTAACTCTAACCCTAACCCTAACCCTTACCTGAAGCCTTAACCTAACCCGTCCCTTAATCCTAACCCGTACGCTAACACTAACCCGTACCCTAACATGTACGCTCACCCTAAACCGTTGTCGTACCCTAACCTGTCCCCTAAACCATCCCCGTCACCTAACCCTAACCCTAATCCTAACCATAACCGTAACCCTTATCCGAAGCCTTACCCAAAACCGTCCCCTAAACCTAACCCGTACGCTAACACTAACCCGTACCCTAACACGTACGCTCAGCCTAAATTTTTGTCGTACCCTAACCTGTCCCCTAAACCGTCCCCGTCCCCTAACCCTAACACTAACCCTAACCCTAACCCTTACCCAAAGCCTTACCATAACCCGTCCCCTAATCCTAAATCGTACGCTAACACGAACCCGTACCCTAACACTTACGCTCACCCTAAACCGTTGTCATAAACTAACCTCTACCTTAAACCGTCCCTATCCCCTAACCCTAACCCTAACCCTTAACCTAACCCTAACCCTTACCCGAAGCCTTACCCTAACCCGTCCCCTAATCCTAACCCGTACGCTAACAGTAACCCGTACACTAACACGTACGCTCACTCTAAACCGTTGTCGTACCCTAACCTGTTCCCTAAACCGTCCCTGTCCCCTAACCCTAACCCTAACCCTAACCCTAAACCTAATCCTTACCCGAAGCCTTACCCTAACTCATCCCCTAATCCTAACCGGTACGCTAACACTAAGCCATACCCTAACACATACGCTCACCCTAAAACCGTTGTCGTACCCTAACACGTCCCCTAAACCGTCCCCGTCCTCTAACCGTAACCCTAACCCTAACCATAAACCTTACCCGAAGCCTTACCCTAACCCGTCCCCTAATCCTTACCCGAACGCTAACACTAATCCATACCCTAACACGTACGCTCACCCAAAACCGTTGTCGTACACTAACCTGTCCCATAAACCGTCCCCGTCCCCTAACTGTAACCCTAACCCTAACCCTAACCCTAACCCTTACCCGATGCCTTACCCTAACCCGTCCCCTAATCCTAACCCGTATGCTAACTCTAAACCGTACCCTAACACGTACGCTCACCCTAAACTATTGTCGTACCCTAACCTTTCCCCTAAACCGTCCCCATTCCCTAACCCTAACCTTAACCCTAACCATAACCCTAACCCTTACCCGAAGCCTTACACTCACTCGTCCCCTAATCCTAAACGGTACGCTAACACTAACCCGTACCCTAACACGTACGCCCACCCTAAACCGTTGTCGTACCCGAACCTGTCCCCTAAACCGTCCCCGTCCCCTAACCCTAACCCTAACCCTAAACCTAACCCTTACCCGAAGCCTTAAGCTCACCCGTCCCCTAATCCTAACCCGTACGCTAACACTAACACGTACCCTAACACGTACGCTCACCCTAAACAGTTGTCGCACCCTAACCTGTCCCCTAAACCGTCACCGTCCCCTAACCCTAACCCTAACCCTAACCCGAACCCTTACCCGAAGCCTTACCCTAACCCGTCCCCTAATCCTAACACGTACGCTAACACTAACCCATACCCTAACACGTACGCTCACCCTAAACCATTGTCCTACCCTAACCTGTCCCCTAAACCATCCCCGTCCCCTAACCCTAACCCTAACCCTAACCCTAACCCTAACCCTTACCCGAAGCCTTACTCTAACCCGTCCCCTAATCCTAAACCGTACGCTAACCATAACCAGTACCCTAACACGTATACTCACCCTAAAACGTTGTCGTACCCTAACGTGTCCCCTAAACCGTCCCCGTCCCCTAACCCTAACCCTAACCCTAACCCTTACCCGAAGCCTTACCCTAACCCGTCCCCTAATCCTAACCCTTACGCTAACACTAACCCGTAGCCTAACACGTACGCTCACCCTAAACCTTTGTCGTACGCTAACCTGTCCCCTAAACCGTCCCCGTCCCCTAACCCTAACCCTAACCCTAACCCTAACCCTAATCCTTACCTGAAGACTTACGCTAACTCGTCCCGTAATCCTAACCCGTACGCTAACACTAACCTGTACCCTAACACGTACGCTCACCCTAAAGCGTTGTCGTACCCTAACATTTCCCCTAAACCGTTCCCGTCCCCTAACCCTAACCCTAAACCTAATCCTAACGCTAACCCTTATCCGAAGCCTTACCCTAACCCGTCCCCTAATCCTAACCCGTACGCTAACAATAACCTGTACCCTAACACGTACACTCACCCTAAAGAGTTGTCGTACACTAACCTGTCCCCTAAACCGTCGCCGTCCCCTAACCCTAACACTAACCCTAACCCTTACCCAAAGCCTTACCCTAACCCGTCCCCTAATCCTAAATCGTACGCTAAAACGAACCCGTACCCTAACACTTACGCTCACCCTAAACTGTTGTCCTACCCTAACCTCTCCCTTAAACCGTCCCCATCCCCTAACCCTAACCCTAACCCTTAACCTAACCCTAACCCTTACCCGAAGCCTTACCCTAACCCGTCCCCTAATCCTAACCCGTACGCTAACAGTAACCCGTACCCTAACACGTACGCTCACTCTAAACCGTTGTCGTACCCTAACCTGTTACCTAAACCGTACCTGTCCCCTAACCCTAACCCTAACCCTAACCCTAAACCTAACCCTTACCCGAAGCCTTACCCTAACTCATCCCCTAATCCTAACCGGTACACTAACACTAACCCATACCCTAACACATACGCTCACCCTAAACCGTTGTCGTACCCTAACACATCCCCTAAACCGTCCCCGTCCTCTAACCGTAACCCTAACCCTAACCATAAACCTTACCCGAAGCCTTACCCTAACCCGTCCCCTAATCCTTACCCGAACGCTAACACTAAACCATACCCTAACACGTACGCTCACCCAAAACCATTGTCGTACACTAACCTGTCCCATAAACCGTCCCCGTCCCCTAACTGTAACCCTAACCCTAACCCTAACCCTAAACCTTACCCGAAGCCTTACCCTAACCCGTCCCCTAATCCTAACCCGTATGCTAACTCTAACCCATACCCTAACACGTACGCTCACCCTAAACCATTGTCGTACCCTAACATGTCCCCTAAACCGTCCCCATTCCCTAACCCTAACCTTAACCCTAACCATAACCCTAACCCTTACCCGAAGCCTTACACTCACCCGTCCCCTAATCCTAAACCGTACGCTAACACTAACCCGTACCCTAACACGTACGCTCACCCTAAACCGTTGTCGTACCAGAACCTGTCCCCTAAACCGTCCCCGTCCCCTAACCCTAACCCTAACCCTAAACCTAACCCTTACCCGAAGCCTTACGCTCACCCGTCCCCTAATCCTAACCCGTACGCTAACACTAATCCGTACCCTAACATGTACGCTCACCCTAAACCGTTGTCGTACCTTAACCTGTCCCCTAAACTGTCACCGTCCCCTAACCCTAACCCTAACCCTAACCCGAACCCTTACCCGAAGCCTTACCCTAACCCGTCCCCTAATCCTAACCCGTACGCTAACACTAAACCTTACCCTAACACGTACGCTCAGCCTAAACCTTTGTCGTACCCTAACGTGTCCCCTAAACCGTCCCCGTCCCCTAACCCTAACACTAACCCTAACCCTAAACCTAAACCTTACCCGAAGCCTTACCCTAACCCGTCCCGTAATCCTAGCCGTACGCTAACACTAACCCGTACCCTAACACGTACACTCACCCTAAACAGTTGTCGTACCCTAGACTGTCCCCTAAACCGTCGCCGTCCCCTAACCCTAACCCTTACCCTAACCCTAACCCTAACCCTTACCTGAAGCCTTACCCTAACCCGTCCCTTAATCCTAACCCGTACGCTAACACTAACCCGTACCCTAACACGTACGCTCACCCTAAACCATTGTCGTACCCTAACCTGTCCCCTAAACCATCCCCGTCCCCTAACCCTAACCCTAATCCTAACCCTAACCCTAACGCTTACCCGAAGCCTGACCCTAAACCGTCCCCTAAACCTAACCCGTACGCTAACACTAACGCGTACCCTAACACGTACGCTCACTCTAAACCGTTGTCGTACCCGAAACTGTCCCCTAAACCGTCCCCGTCCCCTAACCCTAACCCTAACCCTAACCCTTACCCGAAGCCTTACCCTAACCCGTCCCCTAATCCTAACCCTTACGCTAACACTAACCCATAGCCTAACACGTACGCTCACCCTAAACCTTTGTCGTATGCTAACCTGTCCCCTAAACCGTCCCCGTCCCCTAACCCTAACCCTAACCCTAACCCTAACCCTAATCCTTACCTGAAGACTTACGCTAACTCGTCCCGTAATCCTAACCCGTACGCTAACACTAACCCGTACCCTAACATGTACGCTCACCCTAAAGCGTTGTCGTACCCTAACATGTCCCCTAAACCGTTCCCGTCCCCTAACCCTAACCCTAAACCTAACCCTAACGCTAACCCTTATCCGAAGCCTTACCCTAACCCGTCCCCTAATCCTAACCCGTACGCTAACACTAACCCGTACCCTAACACGTATGCTCACCCTAAACCGTTGTCATACCCTAACCTGTCCCCTACACCGTCCCCGTCCCCTAACCATAACCCTAACCCTAACCCTTACCCGAAGCCTTACACTAACCCGTCCCCTAATCCTAACCCGTCCGCTAACACTAAAGAGTACCCTAACACATACGCACACCCTAAAACGTTGTCGTACACTAACCTGTCCCCTAAACCGTCCCCATCTCCTAACCCTAACCCTAATCCTAACCCTAACCCTAACCCTTACCCGAAGCCTTACCATAACCCGTGTTCTAATCCTAACCCGTACGCTAACACTAACCCATACCCTAACACGCACGCTCACCCTAAACCGTTGTCGTACCCTAACCTGTCCCCTAAACCGTCCCCGTCCCCTAACCCTAACCCTAACCCTATCCCTTACCCAAAGCCTTACCCTAACCCGGCCCCTAATCCTAACCCGTACGCTAACACTAACCCGTACCCTAACATGTACGCTCACCCTAAACCGTTGTCATACCCTAACCTGTCCCCTAAACCGTCACCGTCCCCTAACCCTAACCCTAACCCTAATACTAACATTAACCCGAACCCTTACCCGAAGCCTTACCCAAACCGTACCCTAATCCTAACCCGTACACTAACACTAACCCGTACCCTAACACGTACGCTCAACCTAAACCTTTGTCATACCGAACCTGTCCCCTAAACCGTCCCCGTCCCCTAACACTAACACTAAACCTATCCCTAACCCTTACCCGAAGCCTTACACTAACCCGTCCCCTAATCCTAACCCGTACGCTAACACTAAAACGTACCCTAACACGTACGCTCACCCTAAACCGTTGTCGTACCCTAACCTTTCCCCTAAACCTTCCCCATCCCCTAACCCTAACACTAACCCTAAACCTAACCCTAACCCTTACCCGAAGCCTTACCCTAACCCGTCCCCTAATCCTAACACTTACACTAACAGTAACCCGTACCCGAACACCTACGCTCACCCTAAACCATTGTCGTACCCTAACCTGTCCCCTAAACCGTCCCCGTCCCCTAACCCTAACCCTAACCCTAACCCTAACCCTAACCCTAACCCTTACCCGAAGCCTTACCCTAACCCGTCCCCTAATCCTAACCCGTATGCTAACTCTAACCCTTACACTAACACCTACGCTCATCCTAAACCGTTGTCGTACCCTAAGCTGTCCCCTAAACCGTTCCCGTTCCCTAACCCTAACCCTAACCCTAACCCTTACCCGAAGCCTTACACTAACCCGTCCCCTAATCCTAACCCGTACACTAACACTAACCCGTAACTTAACACGTACGCTCACCCTAAAATGTTGTCGTACCCTAACCTGTCCCCTAAACCGTCCCCATCCCCTAACCCTAACCCTAACCCTAACCCTAACCCTTACCCGAAGCCTTATCCTAAACCGTCCCCTAATCCTAACCCGTACGCTAACACTAACCCTTACCCTAACACGTACGCTCACCCTAAAACTTTGTCGTACATTAACCTGTACCCTAAACTGTCCCCGTACCGTAACCCTAACCCTAACCCTAACCCTAAACCTAACCCTTACCCGAAGCCTTACCCTAACCCGTCCCCTAATCCTAACCCGAACGCTAACACTAACCCGTACCCTAACACGTACGCTCACCCTAAACCGTTGTCATACCCTAACCTGTCCCCTACACCGTCCCCGTCCCCTAACCATAACCGTAATCCTAACCCTTACCCGAAGCCTTACACTAACCCGTCCCCTAATGCTAACCCGTACGCTAACACTAAAGAGTACCCTAACACATACGCACACCCTAAAACGTTGTCGTACACTAACCTGTCCCCTAAACCGTCCCCGTCTCCTAACCCTAACCCTAATCCTAACCCTAACCCTAACCCTTACCCGAAGCCTTACCATAACCCGTGTTCTAATCCTAACCCGTACGCTAACACTAACCCATACCCTAACACGTACGCTCACCCTAAACCGTTGTCGTACCCTAACCTGTCTCCTAAACCGTACCCGTCACCGTCCCCTAACCCTAACCCTAATCCTTACCCGAAGCCTTACCCTAACCCGGCCCCTAATCCTAACACGTACGATAACACTAAACCGTACTCTAACACTTACGCTCACCCTAAACCGTCCCCGTCCCCTAACCCTAACCCTAACCCTAAACCTAACCCTTACCCGAACCTTACCCTAACCCGTCACATAATCCTAACCCGTACGCTAACTCTAACCCGTACCCTAACACGTACGCTCACCCTAAACCGTTGTCGTACCCTAACATGTCCCCTAAACCTTCCCCGTCCCCTAACCCTAAACCTAAACCTAAACCTAACCCTAAACCCTACCTGAAGCCTTACACTAACCCGTCCCGTAATCCTAACCCGTACGGTAACACTAACCCGTACCCTAACACGTACGCTGGCCCTAAACCGTTGTCGTACCCTAACCTGTCCCCTAAACCGTCCCCGTCCCCGTCCCCGTCCCCTAACCCAAACCCTAACCCTTACCCGAAGCCTTACCCTAAACCGTCCCCTAATCCTAACACGTACGGTAACAATAACCTGTACCCTAACACGTACACTCACCCTAAACAGTTGTCGTACCCTATCCTGTCCCCTAAACCATCGCCATCCCCTAACCGTAACCCTAACCCTAACCCTAACACTTACCCGAAGCCTTACCCTAACCCGTCCCCTAATCCTAACCCGTACGCTAACACTAACCAGTACCCTAACACGAACGCTCACCCGAAACCGTTGTCGTACCCTAACCTGTCCCCTAAACCGTCCCCGTCCCCTAACCGTAACCCTAAACCTGACCCTAACCCTAACCCTTACCCGAAGCCTTACCCTAACCCGGCACGTAATCCTAACCCGTACACTAACACTAACCAGTACCCTAACACGTACGCTCACCCTAAACCTTTGTCATACCGAACCTGTCCCCTAAACCGTCCCCGTCCCCTAACCCTAACACTAAACCTATCCCTAACCCTTACCCGAAGCCTTAAACTAACCCGTCCCCTAATCCTAACCCGTACGCTAACACTAACACGTACCCTAACACGTACGCTCACCCTAAACCGTTGTCGTACCCTAACCTCTCCCCTAAACCTTCCCCATCCCCTAACCCTAACACTAATCCTAAACCTAACCCTAACCCTTACCCGAAGCCTTACCCTAACCCGTCCACTAATCCTAACACTTACACTAACAGTAACCCGTACCCGAACACCTACGCTCACCCTAAACCATTGTCGTACCCTAACCTGTCCCCTAAACCGTCCCCGTCCCCTAACCCTAACCCTAACCCTAACCCTTACCCGAAGCCTTACCCTAACCCGTCCCCTAATCCTAACCCGTATGCTAACTCTAACCCTTACACTAACACGTACGCTCATCCTAAACCGTTGTCGTACCCTAACCTCTCCCCTAAACCGTCCCCGTTCCCTAACCCTAACCCTAACCCTAACCCTAACCCTTACCCGAAGCCTTACCCTAACCCGTCCCCTAATCCTAACCCGTACGCTAACACTAACCCGTACCCTAACACGTACGCTCACCCTAAAATGTTGTCGTACCCTAACCTGTCCCCTAAACCGTCCCCATCCCCTAACCCTAACCCTAACCCTAACCCTAACCCTAAACCTTACCCGAAGCCTTACCCTAACCCATCCCCTAATCCTAACCCATACGATAACACTAACCCGTACCCTAACACGTACGCTCACCCTAAACTGTTGTCGTACCCTAACCTGTCCCGTAAACCGTCCCCGTCCCCTAACCCTAACCCTAACCCTAACCCTTACCCGAAGACTTACCATAACCCATGTTCTAATCCTAACCCGTACGCTAACACTAACCCATACCCTAACACGCACGCTCACCCTAAACCGTTGTCGTACCCTAACCTATCGCCTAAACCGTCCCCGTCACCTAACCCTAACCCTAACCCTATACCTTACCCGAAGCCTTACCCTAACCCGGCCCCTAATCCTAACCCGTACGGTAACACTAACCCGTACCCTAACACGTACGCTCACCCTAAACCGTTGACGTACCCTAACCTGTCCCCTAAACCGTCCCCGTTCCCGTCCCCGTCCCCTAACCCTAACCCTAACCCTTACCCGAAGCCTTACCCTAACCCGTCCCCTAATCCTAACCCGTACGGTAACAATAACCCGTACCCTAACACGTACGCTCACCCTAAGCAGTTGTCGTACCCTATCCTGTGCCCTAAACCATCGCCATCCCCTAACCGTAACCCTAACCCTAACCCTAACACTTACCCGAAGCCTTACCTTAACCCGTCCCATAATCCTAACCCGTACGCTAACACTAACCAGTACCCTAACACGTACGCTCACCCTAAACCGTTGTCGTACCCTAACCTGTCCCCTAAACCGTCCCCGTCCCCTAACCGTAACCCTAAACCTGACCCTAACCCTAACCCTTACCTGAAGCCTTACCCGAACCCGTCACGTAATCCTAACCCGTACGCTAACACTAACCCGTACCCTAACACGTACGCTCACCCTAAACCGTTGTCGTACCCTAACCTGTCCCCTTAACCGTCCCCGTCCCCGTCCCCTAACCTTAACCCTAACCCTAAACCAAACCCTTACCCGAAGCCTTACCCTAACCCGTGCCCTAATCCTAACACGTACGCTAACAATAACCCGTACCCTAACACGTACGCTCACCCTAAACCGTTGTCGTACCCTAACCTGTCCGTAAACCGTCCCCGTCCCCTAAACCTAACCCTAACCCTAACCCTAACCCTTACTCGAACCCTTAACCTAACCCGTCCCGTAATCCTAACACGTACGCTAACACTAACCCGTACCCTAACACGTACGCTCACCCTAAACCGTTGTCGTACCCTAACCTGTCTCCTAAACCGTACCCGTCCCCGTCCCCTAACCCTAACCCTAATCCTTACCCGAAGCCTTACCCTAACCCGTCACCTAATCCTAACCCATACGCTAACTCTAACCCGTATCCTAACACGTACGCTCACCCTAAAACGTTGTCGTACCCGAACCAGTCCCCTAAACCATCCCCGTCCCCTAACCCTAACCCTAACCGTAACCCTAACACTTACCCGAAGCCTTACACTTACCCGTCCCCTAATCCTAACCCGTACGCTAACACTAACCCGTACCCTAACACGTACACTCACCCTATACAGTTGTCGTACCCTAACCTGTCCCCTAAACCGTCGCTGTCCCCTAACCCTAACCCTAACACTAACCCTAACCCTCAACCTTACCCGAAGCCTTACCCTAACCTGTCCCTTAATCCTAACCCGTACGCTAACACTAACCCGTACCCTAACACGTACGCTCACCCTAAACCATTGTCGTACCCTAAACTGTCCCCAAACCATCCCCATACCGTAACGCTAACCCTAATCCTAACCCTAAACCTAACCCTTACCCGAAGCCTTACCCTAAACCGTCCCCTAAACCTAACCCGTACGCTAACACTAACCCGTACCCTAACACGTATGTTCACCCTAAACTGTTGTCGTACACGAACCTGTCCCCTAAACCGTCCCCGTCCCCTAACCCTAACCGTAACCCTAACCCTAAACCTTACCCGAAGCCTTACCCTAAACCGTCCCCTAATCCTAACCCGTACGCTAACACTAACCCTTACCCTAACACGTACGCTCACCCTAAACCATTGTCGTACACGAACCTCTCCCCTAAACCGTCCCCATCCCCGTCCCCTAAACCTAACCCTAACCCTAACCCTAACCCTTTCCCGAAGCCTTACCCTAACCTGTCCCCTAATCCTAACACGTAGGCTAACACTAACCCGAACCCTAACACGTATGCTCACCCTGAAACGTTGTCGTACCCTAACCTGTCCCCTAAACCTTCCCCGTCCCCTAACCCTAACCCTAACCTTAAACCTAACGCTAACCCTTACCCGAAGCCTTACCCTAACCCGTCCCCTAATCCTAACCCGTACGCTAACAATAACCCATACCCTAACACGTACGCTCTCCCTAAACCATTGTCATACACTAACCTGTCCCCTAAACCTTCCCCGTCCCCTAACCCTAACCCTAACCCTAACCCTAACCCTATCCCTTACCCGAAGCCTTACCTTACCCGTCCCCTAATCCTAACCCGTACGCTAACACTAACCGGTACCTTAACACGTACGCTCACCCTAAACCGTTGTCGTACCCTAACCTGTCCCCTAAACCGTCCCTGTCCCCTAACACTAAACCTAACCCTAACCCTAACCCTAACCCTTACCCGAAGCCTTACCCTAACCAGTCCCCTAATCCTAAACTGTACGCTAACACTAACCCGTCCCCTAATACGTACGCTCAACCTAAACCGTTGTTGTACACTAACCTGTCCCCTAAACCGTCCCCGTCCCCTAACCCTAACTCTATCCCTAACCCTAATCCTTACCCAAAGCCTTACGCTAAACTGTCCCATAATCCTAATCCGTACGCTAACACTAACCCGTACCCTAACACGTACGCTCACCCTACACCATTGTCGTACCCTAACCTGTCCTGTAAACTGTCCCCGTCCCCTAACATTAACCCTAACCCTAACCCAAACCTTACCCGAAGCCTTACACAAACCCGTCCCCTAATCCTAACCCGTACGCTAACACTAACCCGTACCCTAACATGTACGCTCACCCAAAACCGTTGTCGTACCCTAACATGTCCCCTAAACCGTCCCCGTCGCCTAACCCTAACCCTAATCCTAACCCTAACCCTAACCCTTACCCTAACCCTTACCCGAAGCCTTACCCTAAACGGTCCCCAAATCCTAACCCGCACGCTAACACTAAACCATACCCTAACACATACGCTCACCCTAAACAGTTGTCGTACCCTAACCTGTCCCCTAAACCGTCCCTGTCCCCTAACACTAAACCTAACCCTAACCCTAACCCTAACCCTTACCCGAAGCCTTACCCTAACCAGTCCCCTAATCCTAAACTGTACGCTAACACTAACCCGTCCCCTAATACGTACGCTCAACCTAAACCGTTGTTGTACCCTAACCTGTCCCCTAAACCGTCCCCGTCCCCTAACCCTAACTCTATCCCTAACCCTAATCCTTACCCAAAGCCTTACGCTAAACTGTCCCATAATCCTAATCCGTACGCTAACACTAACCCGTACCCTAACACGTACGCTCACCCTACACCATTGTCGTACCCTAACCTGTCCTGTAAACTGTCCCCGTCCCCTAACATTAACCCTAACCCTAACCCAAACCTTACCCGAAGCCTTACACAAACCCGTCCCCTAATCCTAACCCGTACGCTAACACTAACCCGTACCCTAACATGTACGCTCACCCAAAACCGTTGTCGTACCCTAACATGTCCCCTAAACCGTCCCCGTTGCCTAACCCTAACCCTAATCCTAACCCTAACCCTAACCCTTACCCTAACCCTTACCCGAAGCCTTACCGTAAACGGTCCCCAAATCCTAACCCGCACGCTAACACTAACCCATACCCTAACACATACGCTCACCCTAAACAGTTGTCGTACCCTAACCTGCCCCTAAACCGTCCCCGTCCCCAAACCCTAACCCTAACCCTAACCCTTACTCCAAGCCTTTTACTAACCCGTCCCTTAATCCTAACCCGTACGCTAACACTAACCCGTACCCTAACACGTACGCTCACCCTAAACCGTTGTCCTACCCTAACTTGTCCCCTAAACCGTCCCCGTCCCCTAACCCTCTCCCTAACCCTAACCCTAACCTTTACCCGAAGCCTTACCCTAACCCGTCCCCTAATCCAAACCCGTACGCTAACACTAAACCGTACCCTAACACGTACGCTCACCCTAAACCGTTGTCGTACCCTAACCTGTCCCCTAAACCGTCCCCGTCCCCTAACCCTAACCCTAATCCTAACCCTAACCCTAACCCTAACCCTAAGCTTTACCCAAAGCCTTTACCTAACCCGTCCCCTAATCCTAAACGGTACGCTAACACTAACGCGTACCCTAACACGTACGCTCACACTAAACCATTGACGTACAGTAACCTGTCCCATAAACCCTCCCCGTGCCCTTACCCTAACCCTAAACCTAACCCTAACCCTAACCCTAATCATTACCCGAAGCCTTACCCTAACCCGTCCCCTAATGCTAACCGGTACGCTAACACTAAACCATACCCTAACTCGTACACTCACCCTTAACTGTTGTCGTACACTAACCTGTCCCCTAAACCGTCCTCGTCCCCAAACCCTAACCCTAACCCTAACCTTTACCCAAAGCCTTACCCTAACATGTCCCCTAATCCTAACCCATACGCTAACACTAACCCGTACCCTAAAACGTACGCTCATCCTAAACTGTTGTCATATCCTAACCTTGCCCCTAAACCCTCCCCGTCCCCTAACCCTAACCCTATGCCTAACCCTAACCCTTACCCGAAGCCTTACCCTAACTCGTCACCTAATCCTAACCCGTACACGAAAGCTAACGTTACGCTAAAACGTATGCTCACCCTAAACATTTGCCGTACCCTAACCTGTCTCATAAACCGTCCCCGTCCCCTAAACCTAACCCTTAACCTAACCCTAACGCTTACCCAAAGCCTTACACTAACCTGTCCCCTAATCCTAACCCGTACGCTAACACTAACCCTTACCCTAACACGTACGCTCACCCTAAACCGTTGCCGTACCCTAACCTTTCCCCTAAACCGTCCCCGTCCCCTATCCCTAAACCTGACCCTAACTCTAATCCTTACCCGAAGCCTTACCCTAACCCGTCCCCTAATCCTAAACCGTACGCTAACACTAACCCGTAACATAACACGTACGCTCACCCTAAAACGTTGTCGTACCCTAACCAGTCCACTAAACCGTCCCCGTCCCCTAAAACTAACCCTAACCCTAACCCTTACACGAAGCCTTACACTAAACCGTCCCCTAATCCTAACCTGTATGTTAACACTAACTGGTACCGTAACACGTACGCTCACCCTAAACATTTGTCGTAACATAACCTGTCTCCTAAACCGTCCCCTTCCCTAACCCTAAACCTAAACCTAATCCTAACCGGTCCCCTAAACCGTCCTCGTCCCCGTCCCCGAACCCTAAGCCTAAACCTAACGCTAACCCTTACCCGAAGCCTTACCCTAACCCGTCCCCTAATCCTAACCCGTACGCTAACACTAACCCGTACCCTAACATGTACGTTTACCCTAAACCATTGTCGTACACTAACCTGTCCCCTAAACCGTCCCCTTCCCCTAACCCTAACCCTAACCCTAATCCTAACCAGTCCCCTAAACTGTCCCCGTCCCCGTCCCCTAACCCTAAGACTAAACCTAACGCTAACACTTACCCGAAGCCTTACACTAACCCGTACCATAATCCTAAACCGTACGCTAACACTAACCCATACCCTAACATGTACGCTCACCCTAACCCTTTGTCATACTCTAACCTGTCCCCTAAACCGTCCCCTTCCCCTAATCCTAACCCTAACCATAACCCTAACCATAACCCTTACCCGAAGCCTTACCCAAACCCGTCTCCTAATCCTAAGCTGTACGCTAACACTAACCCGTACCCTAACACGTACGCTCACCCTAAACCATTGTAGTATCCTAACCTTTCCCCTAAACCGTCCCCGTCCCCTAACCCTAACACTAACCCTTTCAATAACCCTAACCCTTACCCGAAGCCTTACCCTGACCGGTCACCTAATACGAACCCGTACGCTAACACTAACCCATAGCCTAACACGTACGCTCACCCTAAACCGTTGCTGTACCCTAACCTGTCCCCTAAACCGTCCCCGTCCCCTAACCCTAACCGTCAACCTAACCCTAAACCTTACCTGAAGCCTTACCCTAACCCGTCCCCTAATCCTAACCCGTACACTAACACTAAACCGTACCCTAACACCTACACTCACCCTAAAACGTTGTCGTATCCTAACCTGTCCCCTAAACCCTCCCCGTCCCCTAACCCTAACCCTAAACCTAACCCTAAACCTTACCTGAAGCCTTACCCAAACCCGTCCCCTAATCCTAACCCGTACGCTAACACTAAACGTTACCCTAACACCTACACTCACCCTAAAACGTTGTCGTATCCTAACCTGTCCCCTAAACCGTCCCCGCCCCCTAACCCTAACCCTAACACTAACCCTAACCCTTACCCGAAGCCCTAATCTAACCCATAGGCTAACAGTAAACCGTAGCCTAACACGTACGATCACCCTAAACCTTTGTCGTACCATAACCTGTCCCCTAAACCGTCCCCATCCCCGTCCCCTAATCCTAACCCTAACCCTAACCCTAACACTTACCCGAAGCCATACCCTAACCCGTCCCATAATCCTAACCCGTACCCTAACACGTACGCTCACTCTAAACCATTGTCGTACCCTAAACTGTGACCTACACCGTCCCCGTCCCCGTCCCCTAACCCTAACCCTAACCCTAAGCCTAACCCTTACCCGAATCCTTACCATAATCCGGCCCCTACTCCTAACCCGTACGATAACACTAACCCGTACCCAACACGTACGATCACCCTAAACCGTTGTCGTACCCTAACCTGTCCCCTAAACCTTCCCCGTCCCCTAACCCTAACCCTAACCCTAATCCTAAACCTGAACCTTACCCGAAACCTTACCCTAACCCGTCCCCTAATCCTAACACGTACGCTAACACTAACCCGTACCCTAACACGTACGCTCACCCTAAAAGTTTGTCGTACACTAACCTGTCCCTTAAACCGTCCCCATCCGCTAACCCTAACCCTAACCCTAACCCTAAAACTTACCCAAAGCCTTACCCTAACCCGTCACATAATCCTAACCCGTACATTAACACTAACCCATACCCTAACAGGTACGCTCACCCTAAACTGTTTTCATACCCTAACCTGTCCCCTAAACCGTCCCCGTCCCCCAACCCTAACCCTAACCCTAACCCTAAGACTTACTCGAAGCCTTACCCTAACCCGTCCCCTAATCCTAACCGGTACGCTAACACTAACCCTTACCCTAACATGTACAATCACCCTAAACCTTTGTCGTACCCTAACCTGTCCCCTAAACCGTCCCCATCCCCTAACCCTAACACTAACCCTAACCCTAACCCTTAACCGAAGTCTTCCCCTAACCCGTCCCCTAATCCTAACCCGTACGTTAACACTAACCCGTACCCTAACATGTACAATCACCCTACACCGTTTTCGTACCCTAACCTGTCCCCTAAACCGTCCCCATCCCCGTCCCCTAACCCTAACCCTAACCCTTACCCGAAGCCTTACCCTAACCCATCCCCTAATCCTAACCCGTATGCTAACAATAACCCGTACCCTAACACGTACGCTCACCCTAAATCGCTGTCGTACCCTATCCTGTCCCCTAAACCGTCCCCGTCCCCTAACCGTAACCCTAAGCCTAAACTTTACCCGAAGCCTTACCCTAACCCGTCCCCTAATCCTAACTCGTACGCTAACACCTACGCTCACCCTAAACCGTTGTTGTACCCTAAACTGTCCCCTAAACCGTCCCCATCCCCTAACCCTAACCCTAACCCTAACCCTAAACCTTACCGGAAGCCTTACCCTAACCCATCCCCTAATCCTAACCCGTACGCTAACACTAACACATACCCTAACACGTATGCTCACCCTAAACCGTTGTCGTACCCTAACCTGTCCCCTAAACCATCCCCGTCCCCTAACCCTAACAATAACCCTAAACCTAAACCTTACCCGAAGCCTTACCTAAACCCGTCCCATAATCCTAACCCGTACGCTAACACTAATCCGTACCCTAACACGTACACTCACCCTAAATCTTTGTCGTACAATAACCTGTCCCTTAAACCGTCCCCATCCGCTAACCCTAACCCTAACCCTAAACCTAACACTTACCCGAAGCCTTACCCTAACCCGTCCCCTAATCCTAACCCTTACGCTAACACTAACCCATACCATAACACGTACGCTCACCCTAAACCGTTTTCGTACCCTAACCTGTCCCCTAAACCGTCCCCGTCCCCCAACCCTAACCCTAACCCTAAGCCTTACCTGAAGCCTTAAACTAAACTGTCCCCTAATCCTAACCGGTACGCTCACACTAACCCGTACCCTAACACGTACGCTCACCCTAAATGGTTGCGGTACCCTAAACTGTCACCTAAACCGTCCCCGTCCGTCCCCTATTCCTAACCCTAACCCTAACCCTAACACTTACCCGAAGCCTTACCCTAAACCGTCCCCTAATCCTAACCCGTACGTTAACACTAAACCTTACCCTAACATGTACAATCACCCTAAACCGTTGTCGTACCCTAACCTGTCCCTTAAACTGTCCCCATCCCCTAACCCTAACCCTAACCCTAACCCTAACAATTAACCGAAGACTTCCCCTAACCCATCCCGTAATCCTACCCCGGAACCTAACACTAACCCGTACCCTAACACGAATGCTCAACCTAAACCGTTTTCGTACCCCAACCTGTCCCCAAAAGAGTCCCCATCCCCTAACCCTAACCCTAACCCTTACCCTTACCCGAATCCTTACCCAAACCCGTCCCCTAATCCTAACTCCTACGCTAAAACTAAACCATACCCTAACACGTACGCTCACACTAAACCGTTGTCGTACCCTAAACTGTCACCTAAACCTTCCCCGTCACCTAAACCTAACCCTAACCCTAACCGGTCACCTAAACCGTCCCCGTCCCTGTCCCCTGACCCTAACCCTAACGCTAACCCTTTCCCGAAGCCTTACACTAACCCGTCCCCTAATCCTAACCCATACGCTAACACTAACCCATACCCTAACACGTACGCTTACCCTAAAACATTGTCGTACCCTAACCTGTCCCCTAAACCGTCCCTGTCCCCTAACCCTAACCCTAACCATAACAATAACCCTTACCCGAAGCCTTAACGTAACCCGTCCCCTAATCCTAACCCGTACGCTAACACTAACCCATACCTTAACACGTACGCTCACCCTAAACCGTTTTCGTAACCTAACGTGTCCCCTAAACCGTCCCCGTCCCCTAATACTAACCCTAACTATAACTCAACCCTAACCCTTACCCGAAGCCTTACCCTAACACATTCCCTAATCCTAACCCGTACGCTAACACTAACCCGTACCCTAACACGTACGCTCACCCTAAACCGTTGTCGTACCCTAACATGTCCCATAAACCGTCCCCGTTCCCTAACCCTAAACCTATCCCTAACCCTAACCCTTACCCGAAGCCTTACCCTAACCCGTCCCCTAATCCTAAGCTGTATGCTAAAACTAACCCATACCCTAACACGTACGCTCACCCTAAACCATTCTCGTAACCTAACCTATCCTCTAAACCGTCCCCGTCCCCTAACCCTAACCCCAACCCTAACCCTAACCCTTACCCGCAGCCTTACCCTAACCCGTGCCCTAAACCTAACCCATACACTGACACTAACCAGTACCCTAACACGTACGCTTAACCTAAACCCTTGTCGTACACTAACCTGTCCCCTAAACTGTCCCCGTCCTCTAATCCTAACCCTAACCCTAAACCTAACCCTAGCCCTTACCCTAAGCCTTAGGCTAACCCATCCCCTAATCCTAAACCGTACGATAACAGTAACCCGTACCCTAACACGTACGCTCACCCTAAACCGCTGTCGTACACTAACCTGTCCCCTAAACCGTTGCCGTCCCCTAACCCTAACCCTAACCCTAACCATAACCCTTACCCGAAGCATTACCCTAACCCGTCCCCTAATCCTAACCTGTATGCTGACACTAACCCGTACCCTAACACGTACGCTCACCCTAAAACATTGTCGTACCCTAACCTGTCCACTAAAACATCCACGTCCCCTAAACCTAAACCTAACCCTAACCCTAACCCTAAACCTAACACTAACCCTTACGCGAAGCCTTACACTAACCAGTCCCCTAATCCTAACCCGTACGCTAACACTAACCCGTTCCCTAACATGTACGCTCACCCTAAAGAGTTGTCGAACTCTAACCGGTCCACTAAACCGTCCCCGTCCCCTAACCCTAACCCTAACCCTAACCCTAACCTATACCATAAACCGTCCCGGTGCCCGTCCCCTAACCCTAACCCTAACCCTAAATTTAACCCTTACCCGAAGCCTTACCCTAACCCGTCCCCTAATGCTAACCCGTACGCTAACACTAACCCGTACCCTAACATGTACACTCACCCTATGCCGTTGTCGTACCCTAACCTGTCCCCTAAACCGTCCCCCTCCCCTAACCCTAACCCTAACCCTAAACCTAACCCTTACGCGAAGCCTTACCATAACCCCTCCCCTAATCCTAACCCGTATGCTAACACTAACCCGTACCCTGACACGTACGCTCACCCTAAACCGTTGTCGTAACCGAACCTGTCCCCTAAACCGTCCCCGTCCCCTAATCTTAACCCTATCCTTAACCCTAAACCTTACTCGAAGCCTTACCCTAACCCGACCCTTAATCCTAACCCGTAGGCTATCACTAACCCATACCCTAACACGTACACTCACCCTAAATCATTGTCGTACCCTAACCTGTCCCCTCAACCGTCCCCATCCCCTAACCCTAACCCTTACCCGAAACCTTACCGTAACCCGTCCCCTAATTCTAAACAGTACGCTAACACTAACCCATACCCTAACACGTACGCTCACCCTAAACCATTGTCGTAACCTAACCTGTCCCCTAAATCGTCCCTGTCCCCTAAACCTAACCCTAACCTTAACTCTAACCCTAACCCTTACCCGAAGCCTTACCCTAACCCGTCCCCTATTCCTAACCTGTACGCTAACACTAACCCATACCCTAACACGTACGCTAACCCTAAACCGTTGTCATACCCTAACCTGTCCCCTAAACCGTCCCCGTCCCCTAAACCTAACCTTAACCCTAACCCTAACCCTTACCCAAAGCCTTACCCTAACCCGTCCCCTAATCCTAACCCCTATGCTAACAATAACCCATACCCTAACACGTACGCTCACCCTAAACCATTGTCGTACCCTATCCTTTCCCCTAAACCGTCCCGATCCCCTAACCCTAACCCTAACACTAACCCTATCCCTAACCCTTACCCGAAGCCTTACACTAACCCGTCCCCTAATCCTAACCCGTACGCTAACACTAACCCGTACCCTAACACATACGCTCACCCTAAATCATTGTCATACCCTAACCTGTCCCCTAAACCGTCCCCGTACCCTAACCCTAACCCTAACCCTACCCTTTACACGAAGCTTTACCCTAACCCGTCCCCTAATCGTAACCCGTACGCTAACACTAACCCGTACCCTAACACGTACGCTCACCCTAAACCGTGGTCGTACCCTAACCTGTCCCCTACACTCTCCCCGTCCCCTAACCCTAACCCTAACCCCAACCCTGACCCTTACCCGAAGACTTACCCTAACCCGTACCCTAATCCTAACCCGTACGCTAACACTAACCCGTACCCTAACACGTACGCTCACCCTAAACCGTTGTCGTACCCTAACCTGTCCCCTAAACCGTCCCCGTACCCTAACCATAACCCTTACCCTAACCCCAACACTAACCTTTACCCGAAGCCTTACCCTAAACCCTCCCCTAATCCTAACCCGCACGCAAACACTAACCCGTACCCTAACACGTACGCTCACTCTAAACCGTTGCCGTACCCTAACCTGTCCCCTAAACCTTCCCCGTCCCCTAAACCTAACCTTAACCCTAACCCTAACCCTTACCTGAAGCCTTACCCTAACCCGTCCCCTAATCCTAACCTGTACGCTAACACTAACCCGTACCGTACCACGTACGCTCACCCTTAACCGTTGTCGTACCCTAACCTGTCCCCTAAACTGTCCCTGTCCCCTAACTCTAACCCTAACCCTTACCCGAAGACTTACCCTAACCCGTCCCCTAATGCTAACCCGTATGTTAACACTAACCCGTACCCTAACACGTACGCTCACCCTAAACCGTTGTCTTACCTAACCCGTCCCCTAAACCGTCCCCGTCCCATAACCCTAACCCTAACCCTTACCCGAAGCCTTACCCTAACCGGTCCCCTAATCCTAACCCGTACACTAACACTAACCTGTACCCTAACATGTACGCTCACCCTAAACCGTTGTCCTACCCTAACCTGTCCCCTAAACCCTCCCCGTCCCCTAACCCTAACCCTAACCCTTACCCGAAGCCTTACCCTAACACGTCCCCTATACCTAATCCGTACGCTAACACTAACCCGTACCCTAACACCTACGCTCACCCTAAACTGCTGTGGTATCCTAACCTTTTCCCTAAACCGTCCCCGTCCCATAATGCTAAACCTAAATCTTTACAGATGCCTGTCCCTAAACCGTCCCCAAATCCTAACCCATACGCTAACACTAAACTGTACCCTAACACGTAGGCTCACCCTAAATCGCTGTCGTACCCTAATCTGTACCCTAAACCGTCCCTTTCCCCAACCCTATCCCTCACCCTAACACTTATACGAAGCCTTACTCTAACCTGTCCCCTAATCCTAACCCAAATGCTAACACTGAGCAGTACCCTAACATGTACGCTCACCCTAAAGCATTGTCGTACCCTAACCTGTACCCTAACACGTCCTCATCCACTAACCCTAACTCTAACACTTACCTGAAGTCTTACCCTAACACATCCCCTAATCCTAAACCGTGCGCTAACACTAACCCATACCCTAACTCGTACGATCACACTAAACCATTGTCGTACACTAACCTGTACTCTAAACCTTCCCTGTCCCCTAACCCTAACCCTAATCCTTACCGGAAAAGTTACCCTAACCCGTCCCCTAATCCTAACCCGTATGCTAACATTTACACCTACCCTAACTTGTATGCTCAATGAAAACCGTTGTCATACACTAACCTGTACCTAAACAGTCCCTGTCCCATAACCCTAACCCTAACCCTTATCCGAAGCCTTACCCTAACTCGTCACCTAAGCCTAACTGGTACGCTAACACTAACACATACCCTAACATGTACACTCACCCTAAACCATTGTCTTCCCCAAACCTGTACCTTAAATCGTCCCTGGCCCTGTCCCCTAACATTAACCATAACCCTAACCCTTACCCGAAGCCTTATCCTAACCCGTCCCCTAATCCTAATCCGTACGCCAACACTAACCCATACCCTTACACCTACGCTCACCTTAAATCGTTGTCGTACACTAAATTGTACCCTAAACCGTTCCCATTCCCTAACCTAATCCCTAACCCTAACCATAAACCTAATCATTACCCGAAGCCTTAGTCTAAACTGTTCCCTAATCCTAAACCGTATGCTAGCACTAACACATACCCTAACATGTACACTCAACCTAAACTGCTGTCGTATTCTAACCTATACCCTAAACCGTTCCCATCCCCTAACCCTAACCCTAACCCGACGTCTTACCCTATCCCTTCCACTAATCATGGACCATACACTAACACTAAACCTTACCCTAACATGTATTCTCACACTAACACATTGTGGTACCCTAACCTGTACCTTGAACCGTCTCCATCTCCTAACCCTAACCCTAACCCTAACCCTTACCCTAAGCCTTACCCTAACCAGTCCCCTAATTCTAACCCATATGCTAACACTAACCTGTGCCCTAACATGTATGCTCACCCTAAACTGTTGTCGTACCCTAACCTGTACCCTAAACCGTCCCTGTCCCTGTTCCCTAACACTAACACATACCCGAATCATGTCTCTAAACCTTACACTAATCCTAACCCTTATGGTAGCACTAACATGTACCCTAAAACATACGCTCACCCTAAACTTTTGTCATTCCCTAACCTGTATCCTAAATGGTCCCAGTCCCCTAACAATAACCCTAAACCTAAACCTAAACCTAACCCTTACGTGAAGCTTTACCCTAACCCGTCCCTTAATCCTAACCCGTACGCTAATACTAACCCATAACCTAACACGTACGCTCACCCTAAATCATTGTCATACCCTAACCTGTACCATAAATCGTCGTTGTCCCCAACCTCAAACCGTTTCCCGAAACCTTATACTAACCCTTCCCCTAATCCTAACCCGTAAACTAACACTAACATGTACCCTAACACTTACGCTCACCCTATACCATTGTCGTACCTTAAATTGTACCCTAAACTGTCCCCATCCCCTAACCCTAACCCTAACCCGAACCCTTACCCAAAGCCTTACGCTAACCCATCGGTAATCCTAACCCGTACGCTATCACTAACCTGTATCCTAACATGTACACTCACACTAAACAATTGTCGTACCCTATCCTGTACCCTAAAACGTCCCCATCCCCTAAACCTAAACTTAAGCCTTAGCCGAAGCCTTACCCTAACACCTCCCGTAATCCTAACCCGTTTGCAAACACTAACCCATACCTTAACACGTGTAGTCAACCTAAACTGTTGTCATACACTAAACTGTACCCTAAACCGTCCCCGTCCCCCAACCCGAACCCTAAATCTTACCCTTACCCGAAGTCTTACCTTAACCCGTCCCATAATCCGAAACTGTACACTAACGCTAACCCATACCCTATCACGTACACTCACCCTAAACCGTTGTCATACCCTAACCTGTAACAAAAACCGTCCCCATCCCCTAACCTTAACCCTAACTCTTATCCGAAACCTTACCCTAACACGTCCTCTAATCTTAACCCATACGCTAACACTAACCCATAGCCTAAAATGTACGCTCAACCAAAACTCTTGTTTTACCCTACACTGTACCCTAAACCGTCCCCATCCCCTAACCCTAACACTTTCCCTAAACCTTACAGTAACCCGTCCCCTAATCTAAACCCGTACGCTAACACTAACTCTTACTCTAACTGCTACGCTCACCCTAAACCTTTGTCTTACACTAACCTGTACCCTAAACCGTCCCTGTCCCCATCCCCTAACCCTAACCCTAACCCTACCCCTAACCCTTACCTGAAGCCTTACCCTAACCCATCCCCTAATCCTAAACTGTACGCTAACCCTAACCAATACCCTAACACATACACAGACCCTAAACCATTGTCCTACCATGATCTGAACCGTAAACCATCCCTGTGCCCTAACCCTAACTCTAAACCTAACCCTTTCCCAAAGCATTACACTAACCCGTCCACTAATCCTAACCCATACACTAACATGAACCCATCCCCTAACATATATGTTCTACTTAATTAGTTGTCGTACCCCAACCTGTATCCTAAACCTTCCCCATACCCTAACCCTAAACTTAACACTAACCCTTACCCGAAGCCTTACCCTAACACGTCATCTAACCCTAAACCGTACGCTAACACTAATACGTACCCTAACTGTTACGCTCACCCAAAAATGTTGTCGTACCTAACCTGTACACTAAACCATTCCCGTCCCCTAACCCAAATGCTAAAACTAACCCTTACACTAAACCTTACCCTAACCCTTCCCCTAACCCTAACCCGTACACTAACACTATCCCGTACTCTAATACATACGCTCACCCTAAACCTTACCCGTCCCCTGAGCCTAACCCTAAACCTAACCCTTACCCAAAGCCGAACCCTAACGCATCCCCTATTCCTAACCAGTTCACTTACACTAAACCATACCCAAACACGTACGCTCCCCTAAACCATTGTTGTACCCTAACATGTACCCTAAACCATCCCCTTCCCCTAACCCTACCCCTAACACTTATGCGAAGACTTACCCTAACCCGTCCCCTATTCCTAGCCCATACGGTGACACTAACCATTACCGTAACACGTATGCTCACCCTAAACCGTTTTCGTACCCTAACCTTTACCCGAATCCGTCCCTGTCCATTAACCCTAACCCTAAACCTTACGTGAAGCCTTACCTTAACCTGTCTCCTAATGTTAATCCATACACTAACACTAATCCGTACCCTCACACCTATGCTCACCCTAAATTGTTGTAGTAATATAACCTGTACCTTAAACCATCCCCATCCCCAAACCCTAACCCTAACCCCAACCCAGAGCACTTCCTCTTATGGTTCTTTACCTAGGGAAATGAAATCAAAAAGACACATCTATGCCAAAGTTTGGGATGGCTCCTTTTACAAGAACCTCGTCTATGATACAAGTTAAATATCCCAGAAAGGGAAATTTGGATAAAGAATTAGTGGTACTTACCTACAACTGAATATCACTCAGCAATGAAATCTATGTCTTCAGGTCCAAAGCAACATAATGAGTGGATTCAGGTATGATGATTCTAAGTGAAATAAGTCACACAGAAAAAGAAACATCATAAGATGTCACTAATACACGGAACTTAATCTTGGCTACACATGAACTGAATTACAAAACAGAACAGGGTCTCAAATTTAGAAAACCTACTTATGCTTGCTTAATGGGAAAGGTGGGTTTGGGCTGCTGCATAAAACCAGAGACTGAAATTAGCACACATACCGTTCCTAAAACAAATATGTAATAGAATAGACCTACTCCTTGCTCAACGAAATGGACTTGACACCCCATATTCAAGACCTAGGAATATACCTGACTAGTAAGAATCTAAAAACCTATGGATTTATATGTCCCCATAAGAGAATCAAGCGTGTGTACAGCAGCATAAACGCAGCAGTGAAAATCATCTAAATCCCATTATCAATATAAATTTCAAGAAAAACCACAATAACAGAGAAATACAGAACAATTCTTAAATATTTCAATCAGGGCTAGTGATGCAACCTGGATTCAGCACATCTACACCTAGAGCTGGGTGAGACATAAGGCAGAACACTTGGGCTCATTGGTTTGTTGAGGTTCGGTGAGCAAAAGCAGACCCTTTGAAGTCATACTGCATGGTACCTATTCCATGAGTCCCAACTGTCCAGGTTAAATGGATTCTTCTTTCAGCTAAAAAATGCACGGGGAGCCCAGAATATTGTCCACTGTGTGATCTAGAAACGTTTTTAAAGGCATCTCAAATTTCATTCCCTTGTACTCGGGCTCGGCATTCCAGATGCTTTACTAACAGTCACCCAACTAGGTGAGTCGGTGCCTTTAACCTCCTGTTTGGCCCAGTTTGCAATTTCTGCGGAAGATGAACAGGAATAGGGAGAACCAATGAGAAAGTAGCTGTAGATGTTTGGAAGGGCAAATTTAAGTCTCATTTCCCAACAGGAAGATGAATTAACCAAATGCTCAGCATACACTGCCGGAACCAGATTAGGGTCTGAAGCTATCTTGCGGTTTTGCAGTCAGCTCACAAGAAAGCGAGTTGGAGAAAGGAGCTCAGGGACACTGTAATTCACAAACCTGCACAGTTATAAGTGACAGCAATCATCCAAAATTATATTGAAGTAAGGCTGCGAAGAGGACTTGAAAGTGAGGCAGAATTGCAGGAAACCAATCTGGGAGGAAGACTGGAGTTGCATTTAAAACATAGGAAAACAGGCAGAACGAGGACAATGATGCACTTGGCCAAAATGTGCGTATGCGTTTTTTCCTGAATATATATATTCAGGAAAAAACGCATACGCCATTTTTGGCCAACCAAGCAAGCCTGTAAAGGAAATCTGCACTACAATGAAATCTAACTGCCCCCCCGGGCAAAAGGGCCTTCTGAAAAAAGTGTAAAATCCAGAAAGGTAGGACAGGATATGGAGAAGAGGGAGCCTTGTTATGCTGAATGGCAGGATGTAAAATGTCAACAGCCACCCTGGAGAAGTGTATGGTGTTTCCTGAAGCACGTAAGAAATAAAGCAACACAGCCTATGGCAATTGCACTTATGGTCTTATTGCTTAGGGAAATTAAAATCAAAAACAGAGAGCCACCCCAAAGTTTGGGACGGCTGTGTTCCCAAGAAGCTCGTCTACAGTACCAGGTAAATATCCCAGAAAGCAAAAAATGGTTAAAGAAGTTGTGGCACGTACGTGCAATGCAATATCACTCAGCAATGAAATCTGTGTCATCAGGCCCGTAGTGGCATAGTGAGTGGATGCAGGTACGGTGACTCTACGTGAACTACGTCACACAGAAAAAGAAACATCATAAGATATCACTAATACACGGAATGTAAACTTGACTACACATGAACTGAATTACAAAACAGAACAGGGTCTCAAATTTAGAAAACCAACTAGTGCTTGCTTATGGGGAAAGGTGCCTTGGGGTGCTGCATAAAACCAGAGACTGAAATTAGCACAGATAACTTTCCATAAGCCAAATATGTAATAGACAAGACCTACTCCTTGCTCAACGAAATGGACTCAACACCACTTATTCAACGCCTAGGAATATACCAGACTAGGAAGAATCTTAAAACCCATGGATTTATATGTCTCCGTAAGAGAATCAATCGTGTGTACAGCGGCATAAACGCAGCAGTGAAAATCCGATAAATACCATTATGAAAATAAATTTCAAAAACAAAACACAAAGACAGTGAAATAGAGAGCAATTCTTAAATAATTCACTCAGGGCATGTGATGCAACCGGGATTTAACACATCTACACCAAGAGCTGGTTGAGACATAAGGCTGGACACTTCAGGCTGATAGCATTGGTGAGTTTCGGTGAGCAAATGCAGACCCTTTGAAGTCATACTGCATGGTACCTATTCCATGAGTCCCAACTCTCCAGGTTCAAGGGATTCTTCCTCTAGCTAAAACATGCATGGGAAACCCACAGTATGGTCCACCGTGTGATTGGGAAACGATTTAAAATGCATCTCAGTTTTCGTATCCTGGTCCTCGGGTTCAACATTCCAGATGCTTTACTAACACTCTCCCCGCTTGGAGAGTCAGTGCCTTTAACCTCCTGTTTGGCACAGCTTGCAATTTCTGTGCAAGATGAACAGGAATAGGGAGAACCAATGAGAGACTAGCTATAGGTGTCTGCACGGGCAAATGTAACGCTCATTTCCCACCAGGAAGAGGAATTAACCAAAGGCTCAGCGTGCACTGCTGGAAACAGATTAGTGCCTGAAGCAATCCTGCGGTTTTGTGCCCAGCTCACAAGAAAGAGAGTTGAAGAAAGGAGCTCAGGGGCACTGTAATTCACAAACCTGCAGAGTTATAAATGACAGCTATCCTCCAAAAGTATATTGAAGTAAGCCTGCAAAGGTGACTTGAAAGTGGGGCAGAATTTCAGGAAAACGATTGCAGGGGGTAGACTGGAATTGCCCTGAAAGCATAGGAAAAGAGGCACAACGTCGACAATGATGCACTTGGCCAAAATGGGCGTATGCGTTTTTTCCTGAATATATTCAGGAAAAAACGCATATGCTCTTTTTGGCCAACCAAGCAAGCCTGTAAAGGAAATCTGCACTACAATGAAATCTCACTGCCCCCCCGGGCAAAAGGGCCATCTGTAAAAAGTGTAAAATCCAGAAATGTAGGACAGGATATGGAGAACAAGGAGCCTTGTTATGCTGATTGGCAGGAGGTAAATTGTGAACAGCCACCCTGGAGAAGTGTATGGTGTTTCCTGAAACACGTAAGAAAAAAAGCAACACAGCCTATGGCAATTGCACTTATGGTCCTATTGTTTGGGAAATTAAAATCAAAAACAGAGAGCCACCCCAAAGTTTGGGACGGCTGTGTTCCCAAGAAGCTCGTCTACAGTACCAGGTAAATATCCCAGAAAGCAAAAAATGGATAAAGAAGTTGTGGCACGTACGTGCAATGCAATATCACACAGCAATGAAATCTGTGTCATCAGGCCCGTAACGGCATAGTGAGTGGATGCAGGTATGGTGATTCTACGTGAACTACATCACACAGAAAAAGAAACATCATAAGATATCACTAATACACGGAATGTAAACGTGACTACACATGAACTGAATTACAAAACAGAACAGGGTCTCAAATTTAGAAAACCAACTAGTGCTTGCTTATGGGGAAATGTGCCTTGGGGTGCTGCATAAAACCAGAGACTGAAATTAGCATAGATAACTTTCCATAAGCCAAATATGTAATAGACAAGACCTACTCCTTGCTCAATGAAATGGAACCAACACCACATATTCAATGCCTAGGAATATACCTGACTAGGAAGAATCTTAATACCCATGGATATATATGTCTCCGTAAGAGAATCAAGCATGTGTACAGTGGCCGAAACGCAGAAGTGAAAATTGGATACATCCCATTATCAAATTAATTTCGAAAACAAAACACAAAGACAGTGAAATAGAGAGCAATTCTTAAATAATTCGCTCAGGGCATGTGATGCAACCGGGATTGACCACATCTACACCCAGAGCTGGTTGAGACATAAGGCTGGACACTTCAGGCTGATAGCATTGGTTAGTTTCGGGGAGCAAATGCAGTCCCTTTGAAGTCATACTGCATGGTACCCATTCCATGGGTCCCAACCCTCCAGGTTCAAGTGATTCTTCCTCCAGCTAAAACATGCATGGGAAACCCAGAGTATCGTCCACCGTGTGATTGGGAAACGATTTAAAATGCATCTCAGGTCTTCCCTGGTGGCGCAGTGGTTGAGAGTCTGCCTACCAATGCAGGGGACACGGGTTCAAGCCCTGGTCTGGGAAGATCCCACGTGCCACGGAGCAGCTGGGCCCGTGAGCTACAAATACTGAGCTCTGCGCGTCTGGAGCCTGTGCTCCGCAGCAAGAGAGGCCGCAACAGTGAGAGGCCCGTGCACCGCGATGAAGAGTGGCCCCCGCTTGCCACAACTAGAGAAAGCCCTCGCACAGAAACGAAGACCCAACACAGCCAAAAATAAATAAATGAATAAATAAATTTAAAATGCATCTCAGTTTTCGTATCCTGGTCCTCGGGTTCACCATTCCAGATGCTTTACTAACACTCTCCCCGCTTGGAGAGTCAGTGCCTTTAACCTCCTGTTTGGCACAGCTTGCAATTTCTGTGCAAGATGAACAGGAATAGGGAGAACCAATGAGAGACTAGCTGTAGGTGTCTGCACGGGCAAATGTAACGCTCATTTCCCACCAGGAAGAGGAATTAACCAAAGGCTCAGCGTGCCCTGATGGAAACAGAATAGTGCCTGAAGCAATCCTGCGGTTTTGTGCCCAGCTCACAAGAAAGGGAGTTGAAGAAAGGAGCTCAGCGGCACTGTAATTCACAAACCTGCAGAGTTATAAATCACAGCTATCCTCCAAACGTATATTGAAGTAAGCCTGCGAAGGTGACTTGAAAGTGGGGCAGAATTTCAGGAAAACGATTGCAGGAGGTAGACTGGAATTGCCCTGAAAGCATAGGAAAAGAGGCACAACATCGTCAATGATGCACTTGGCCAAAAAGGGCGTATGCGTTTTTTCCTGAATATATTCAGGAAAAAACACATACGCCCTTTTTGGCCAACCAAGCAAGCCTGTAAATGAAATCTGCACTACAATGAAATCTCACTGCCCCCCCGGGCAAAAGGGCCATCTGAAAAAAGTGTAAAATCCAGAAAGGTAGGACAGGATATGGAGAACAGGGAGCCTTGTTATGCTGATTGGCAGGATGTAAATTGCCAGCAGCCACCCTGGAGAAGTGTATGGTGTTTCCTGAAACACGTAAGAAACAAAGCAACACAGCCTATGGCACTTCCACTTATGGTCCTATAGCTTACGGAAATTAAAATCAAAAACAAACAGTCACCCCCATATTTGGGACGGCTGTGTTCACAAGAAGCTAGTCTACAGTACCAGGTATATATCCCAGAAAGCAAAAAATGGATAAAGAAGTTGTGGCACGTACGTGCAATGCAATATCACTCAGCAATGAAATCTGTGTCATCAGGCCAGTAGCGGCATAGTGAGTGGATGCAGGTACGGTGATTCTACGTGAACTACGTCACACAGAAAAAGAAACATCATAAGATATCACTAATACACGGAATGTAACTTGACTACACATGAACTGAATTACAAAACAGAACAGGGTCTCAACTTTAGAAAACCAACTAGTGCTTGCTTATGGGAAAAGGTGCCTTGGGGTGCTGCATAAAAACAGAGACTGAAATTAGCACAGATAACTCTCCATAAGCCAAATATGTAATAGACAAGACCTACTTCTTGCTCAAAGAAATGGACCCAACACCACATATTCAACGCCTAGGAATATACCTGACTAGGAAGAATCTTAAAACCCATGGATATATATGTCTCCGTAAGAGAATCAAGCGTGTGTACAGCGGCCGAAACGCAGCAGTGAAAATCCGATAAATCCCATTATCAAAATATATTTTAAAAACAAAACACAAAGACAGTGAAATAGAGAGCAATTCTTAAATAATTCACTCAGGGCATGTGATGCAACCGGGACTGACCACATCTACACCCAGAGCTGGTTGAGACATAAGGCTGGACAGTTCACGCTGATAGCATTGGTGAGTTTCGGTGAGCAAATGCAGACCCTTTAAAGTCATACTGCATGGTACCCATTCCATGGGTCCCAACTCTCCAGGTTCAAGGGATTCTTCCTTCAGCTAAAACATGCATGGGAAACACAGAGTATGGTACTCCGTGAGATTGGGAAACGATTTAAAATGGATCTCAGTTTTCGTATCCTTGTCCTATGGTTCACCATTCCAGACGCTTTACTAACACTCTCCCTGCTTGGAGAGTCAGTGCCTTTAACCTCCTGTTTGGCACAGTTTGCAATTTCTGTGCAAGATGAACAGGAATAGGGAGAACCAATGAGAGACTAGCTGTAGGTGTCTGCACGGGCAAATGTAACACTCATTGCCCACCAGGAAGAGGAATTAAACAAAGGCTTAGTGTGCCCTGCTTGAAACAGATTAGGGCCTGAAGCAATCCTGCGGTTTTGTGCCCAGGTCACAAGAAAGCGCGTTGAAGAAAGGAGCTCAGGGGCACTGTAATTCACAAACCTGCAGAGTTATAAATGACAGCTATCCTCCAAAAATATATTGAAGTAAGCCTGCGAAGGGGACTTGAAAGCGGGGCAGAATTTCAGGAAAACGATTGCAGGGGGTAGACTGGAATTGACCTGAAAGCATAGGAAAAGAGGCACAACGTCGACAATGATGCACTTGGCCAAAAAGGGCGTATGCGTTTTTTCCTGAATATATTCAGGAAAAAACGCATACGCCCTTTTTCGCCAACCAAGCAAGCCTGTAAAGGAAATCTGCACTACAATGAAGTCTCACTGCCCCCCGGGCAAAAGGGCCATCTGAAAAAAGTGTAAAATCCAGAAAGGTAGGACAGGATATGGAGAACAGGGAGCCTTGTTATGCTGATTGGCAGGATGTAAATTGCCAGCAGCCACCCTGGAGAAGTGTATGGTGTTTCCTGAAATTCCTAAGAAACAAAGCAACACAGCCTATGGAAATTGCACTTATGGTCCTATTTCTTAGGGAAATTAAAATCAAAAACAGAGAGCCACCGCAAAGTTTGGGACGGCTGTCTTCCCAAGAAGCTCGTCTACATTACCAGGTAAATATCCCAGAAAGCAAAAAATGGATAAAGAAGTTGTGGCACGTACGTGCAATGCAGTATCACTCAGCAATGAAATCTGTGTCTTCAGGCCCGTAGCGGCATAGTGAGTGGATGCAGGTACGGTGAATCTACGTGAACTACGTCACACAGAAAAAGAAACATCATAAGATATCACTAATACACGGAATGTAAACTTGACTACACATGAACTGAATTACAAAACAGAACAGGGTCTCAAATTTAGAAAACCAACTAGTGCTTGCTTATGGGGAAAGGTGCCTTGGGGTGCTGCATAAAACCAGAGACTGAAATTAGCACAGATAACATTCCATAAGAAAAATATGTAATAGACAAGGCCTACTCCTTGCTCAACGAAATGGACTCAACACCACATATTCAACGCCTAGGAATATACCTGGCTAGGAAGAAACTTAATACCCATGGATATATATGTCTCCGTAAGAGAATCTAGCGTGTGTACAGCGGGCGAAACACAGCAGTGAAAATCCGATAAATCCCATTATCAAAATAAATTTCGAAAACAAAACACAAAGACAGTGAAATAGAGAGCAATTCTTAAATAATTCACTCAGGGCATGTGATGCAACCGGGATTGACCACATCTACACCCAGAGCTGGTTGAGACATAAGGCTGGACACTTCAGGCTGATAACATTGGTGAGTTTCGGTGAGCAAATGCAGACCCTTTGAAGTCATACTGCATGGTACCTATTCCATGGGTCCCAACTCTTCAGGTTCAAGGGATTCTTCCTCCAGCTAAAACATGCATGGGAAACCCACAGTATGGTCCACCGTGTGATTGGGAAACGATTTAAAATGCATCTCACTTTTCGTATCCTGGTCCTCGGGTTCACCATTCCAGATGCTTTACTAACACTCTCCCCGCTTGGAGAGTCAGTGCCTTTAACCTCCTCTTTGGCACAGCTTGCAATTTCTGTGCAAGATGAACAGGAATAGGGAGAACCAATGAGAGACTAGATGTAGGTGTCTGCACGGGCAAATGTAACGCTCATTGCCGAACAGGAAGAGGAATTAAACAAAGGCTCAGCATGCCCTGCCCGAAACAGATTAGGGCCTGAAGCAATCCTGCGGTTTTGTGCCCACCTCAGAAGAAAGCGAGTTGAAGAAAGGAGCTCAGGGGCACTGTAATTCACAAACCTGCAGAGTTATAAATGACAGCTATCCTCCAAAAATATATTGAAGTAAGCCTGCAAAGGGGACTTGAAAGCGGGGCAGAATTTCAGGAAAACGATTGCAGGGGGTAGACAGGAATTGACCTGAAAGCATAGGAAAAGAGGCACAACGTCGACAATGATGCACTTGGCCAAAAAGGGCGTATGCGTTTTTTCCTGAATATATTCAGGAAAAAACGCATACGCCCTTTTGGGCCAACCAAGCAAGCCTGTAAAGGAAATCTGCACTACAATGAAGTCTCACAGCCACCCGGGTAAAAGGGACATCTGAAAAAAGTGTAAAATCCAGAAAGGTAGGACAGGATATGGAGAACAGGGAGCCTTGTTATGCTGATTGGCAGGATGTAAATTGCCAGCAGCCACCCTGGAGAAATGTATGGTGTTTCCTGCAACACGAAAGAAACAAAGCAACACAGCCTATGGCACTTCCACTTATGGTCCTATAGCTTACGGAAATTAAAATCAAAAACAGACAGCCACCCCAATATTTGGGACGGCTGTGTTCACAAGAAGCTCGTCTACAGTATCAGGTAAATATCCCAGAAAGCAAAAAATGGATAAAGAAGTTGTGGCACGTACGTACAATGCAATATCACTCAGCAATGAAATCTGTGTCATCAGGCACGTAGCGGAATAGTGAGTGGATGCAGATACGGTGATTCTACGTGAACTACGTCACACAGAAAAAGAAACATCATAAGATATCACTAATACACGGAATGTAAACTTGACTACACATGAACTGAATTAAAAAACAGAACAGGGTCTCAAATTTAGAAAAACAACTAGTGCTTGCTTATGGGAAAAGGTGCCTTGGGGTGCTGCATAAAACCAGAGACTGAAATTAGCACAGATAACTTTCCATAAGCCAAATATGTAATAGACAAGACCTACTCCTTGCTCAACGAAATGGACCCAACACCACATATTCAACGCCTAGGAATATACCTGACTAGGAAGAATCTTAAAACCCATGGATATATATGTCTCTGTAAGAGAATCAAGCGTGTGTACAGCGGCCGAAACGCAGCAGTGAAAATCCGATAAATCCCATTATCAAAATAAATTTCGAAAACAAAACACAAAGACAGTGAAATAGAGAGCAATTCTTAAATAATTCACTCAGGGCAGGTGATGCAACCGGTATTGACCACATCTACACCCAGAGCTGGTTGAGACATAAGGCTGGACAGTTCAGGCTGATAGCATTGGTGAGTTTCGGTGAGCAAATGCAGACCATTTGAAGTCATACTGCATGGTACCCATTCCATGGGTCCCAACTCTCCAGGTTCAAGGCATTCTTCCTCCAGCTAAAACATGCATGGGAAACCCAGAGTATCGTCCACCGTGTGATTGGGAAACGATTTAAAATGCATCTCAGTTTTCGTATCCTGGTCCTCGGCTTCACAATTCCAGATGCTTTACTAACACTCTCCCCGCTTGGAGAGTCAGTGCCTTTAACCTCCTGTTTGGCACAGCTTGCAATTTCTGTGCAAGATGAACAGGAATAGGGAGAACCAATGAGAGACTAGCTGTAGGTGTCTGCACGGGCAAATGTAACGCTCATTTCCCACCAGGAAGAGGAATTAAACAAAGGCTAAGCGTGCCCTGCTGAAAACAGATTAGGGCCTGAAGCAATCCTGCGGTTTTGTGCCCAGCTCACAAGAAAGCGAGTTGAATAAAGGAGCTCAGGGGCACTGTAATTCACAAACCTGCAGAGTTATAAATGACAGCTATCCTCCAAAAATATATTGAAGTAAGCCTGCGAAGGGGACTTGAAAGCGGGGCAGAATTTCAGGAAAACGATTGCAGGGTTACACTGGAATTGCCCTGAAAGCATAGGAAAAGAGGCAGAACGTCGACAATGATGCACTTGGCCAAAAAGGGCGTATGCGTTTTTTCCTGAATATATTCAGGAAAAAACGCATACGCCCTTTTTGGCCAACCAAGCAAGCCTGTAAATGAAATCTGCACTACAATGAAGTCTCACTGCCTCCCGGGCAAAAGGGCCACCTGAAAAAAGTGAAAATCCGGAAAGGTAGGACAGGATATGGAGAACAGGGAGCCTTGTTATGCTGATTGGCAGGATGTAAATTGCCAGCAGCCACCCTGGAGAAGTGTATGGTGTTTCCGGAAACACGTAAGAAACAAAGAAACACAGCCTATGGCACTTCTACTTATGGTCCTATAGCTTACGGAAATTAAAATCAAAAACAGACAGCCACCCCAATATTTGGGACGGCTGTGTTCACAAGAAGCTCGTCTACAGTATCAGGTAAATATCCCAGAAAGCAAAAAATGGATAAAAAAGTTGTGGCACGTACGTACAATGCAATATCACTCAGAAATGAAATCTGTGTCATCAGGCCCGTAGCGGCATAGTGAGTGGATGCAGGTACGGTGATTCTACGTGAACTACGTCACACAGAAAAAGAAACATCATAAGATATCACTAATACACGGAGTGTAAACTTGACTACACATGAACTGATTTACAAAACAGAACAGGGTCTCAAATTTTAAAAACCAACTAGTGCTTGCTTATGGGAAAAGGTGCGTTGGGGTGCTGCATAAAACCAGAGACTGAAATTAGCACGGATAACTTTCCATAAGCCAAATATGTAATAGACAAGACCTACTCCTTGCTCAACGAAATGGACCCAACACCACATATTCAACGCCTAGGAATATACCTGACTAGGAAGAATCTTAAAACCCATGGATATATATGTCTCTGTAAGAGAATCAAGCGTGTGTACAGCGGCCGAAACACAGCAGTGAAAATCCGATAAATCCCATTATCAAAATAAATTTCGAAAACAAAACACAAAGACAGTGAAATAGAGAGCAATTCTTAAATAATTCACTCAGGGCATGTGATGCAACCGCGATTGACCACATCTACACCCAGAGCTGGTTGAGAAATAAGGCTGGACACTTCAGGCTGATAGCATTGGTGAGTTTCGGTGAGCAAATGCAGACCCTTTGAAGTCATACTGCATGGTACCCATTCCATGGGTCCCAACTCTCCATGTTCAAGGCATTCTTCCTCCAGCTAAAACATGCATGGGAAACCCACATTATGGTCCACCGTGTGATTGGGAAACGATTTAAAATGCATCTCAGTTTTCGTATCCTGGTCCTCGGCTTCACCATTCCAGATGCTTTACTAACACTCTCCCCGCTTGGAGAGTCAGTGCCTTTAACCTCCTGTTTGGCACAGCTTGCAATTTCTGTGCAAGATAAACAGGAATAGGGAGAACCAATGAGAGACTAGCTGTAGGTGTCTGCACGGGCAAATGTAACGCTCATTTCCCACCAGGAAGAGGAATTAAACAAAGGCTCAGCATGCCCTGCCGGAAACAGATTAGGCCCTGAAGCCATCCTGCGGTTTTGTTCCCAGCTCACAAGAAAGCGAGTTGAAGAAAGGAGCTCAGGGGCACTGTAATTCACAAACCTGCAGAGTTATAAATGACAGCTATCCTCCAAAAATATATTGAAGTAAGCCTGCGAAGGGGACTTGAAAGCGGGGCAGAATTTCAGGAAAACGATTGCAGGGGGTAGACTGGAATTGCCCTGAAAGCATAGGAAAAGAGGCAGAACGTCGACAATGATGCACTTGGACAAAAAGGGCGTATGCGTTTTTTCCTGAATATATTCAGTAAAAAACGCATACGCCCTTTTTGGCCAACCAAGCAAGCCTGTAAAGGAAATCTGCACTACAATGAAGTCTCACTGCCCCCCGGGCAAAAGGGCCATCTGAAAAAAGTGTAAAATCCAGAAAGGTAGGACAGGATATGGAGAACAGGGAGCCTTGTTATGCTGATTGGCAGGATGTAAATTGCCAGCAGCCACCCTGGAGAAATGTATGGTGTTTCCTGAAACACATAAGAAACAAAGCAACACAGCCTATGGCACTTCCACTTATGGTCCTATAGCTTACGGAAATTAAAATCAAAAACAGACAGCCACCCCAATATTTGGGACGGCTGTGTTCACAAGAAGCTCGTCTACAGTATCAGGTAAATATCCCAGAAAGCAAAAAATGGATAAAGAAGTTGTGGCACGTACGTACAATGCAATATCACTCAGCAATGAAATCTGTGTCATCAGGCCCGTAGCGGCATAGTGAGTGGATGCAGGTACGGTGATTCTACGTGAACTACGTCACACAGAAAAAGAAACATCATAAGATATCACTAATACACGGAATGTAAACTTGACTACACATGAACTGAATTACAAAACAGAACAGGGTCTCAAATTTAGAAAACCAAGGAGTGCTTGCTTATGGGGAAAGGTGCCTTGGGGTGCTGAATAAAACCAGAGACTGAAATTAGCACAGATAACTTTCCATAAGCCAAATATGTAATAAACAAGACCTACTCCTTGCTCAAGGAAATGGACCCAACACCACATATTCAACGCCTAGGAATATACCTGACTAGGAAGAATCTTAAAACCCATGGATATATATGTCTCCGTAAGAGAATCAAGCGTGTGTACAGCGGCCGAAACGCAGCAGTGAAAATCCGATAAATCCCATTATCAAAATAAATTTCGAAAACAAAACACAAAGACAGTGAAATAGAGGGCTATTCTTAAATAATTCACTCAGGGCATGTGATGCAACCGGGATTGACCACATCTACACCCAGAGCTGGTTGAGACATAAGGCTGGACACTTCAGGCTGATAGCATTGGTGAGTTTCGTTGAGCAAATGCAGACCCTTTGAAGTCATACTGCATGGTACCTATTCCATGGGTCCCAACTCTTCAGGTTCAAGGGATTCTTCCTCCAGCTAAAACATGCATGGGAAACCCACAGTATGGTCCACCGTGTGATTGGGAAACGATTTAAAATGCATCTCAGTTTTCGTATCCTGGTCCTCGGGTTCACCATTCCAGATGCTTTACTAACACTCTCCCTGCTTGGAGAGTCAGTGCCTTTAACCTCCTGTTTGGCACAGCTTACAGTTTCTGTGCAAGATGAATAGGAATAGGGAGAACCAATGAGAGACTAGCTGTAGGTGTCTGCACGGGCAAATGTAACGCTCATTTCCCACCAGGAAGAGGAATTAACCAAAGGCTCAGCATGCCCTGCCGGAAAAAGATTAGGGCCTGAAGCAATCCTGCGGTTTTGTGCCCAGCTCAAAAGAAAGCGAGTTGAAGAAAGGAGCTCAGGGGCACTGTAATTCACAAACCTGCAGAGTTATAAATGACAGCTATCCTCCAAAGATATATTGAAGTAAGCCTGCGAAGGGGACTTGAAAGCGGGGCAGAATTTCAGGAAAACGATTGCAGGGGGTAGACTGGAATTGCCCTGAAAACATAGGAAAAGAGGCACAACGTCGACAATGATGCACTTGGCCAAAACGGGCGTATGCGTTTTTTCCTGAATATATTCAGGAAAAAACGCATACGCCCTTTTTGGCCAACCAAGCAAGCCTGTAAAAGAAATCTGCACTACAATGAAGTCTCACTGCCCCCCGGGCAAAAGGGCCATCTGAAAATAGTGTAAAATCCAGAAAGGTAGGACAGGATATGGAGAACAGGGAGCCTTGTTATGCTGATTGGCAGGATGTAAATTGCCAGCAGCCACCCTGGAGAAGTGTATGGAGTTTCCTGAAACACGTAAGAAACAAAGCAACACAGCCTATGGCACTTCCACTTATGGTCCTATAGCTTAAGGAAATTAAAATAAAAAACAGACAGCCACCCCAGTATTTGGGACGGCTGGGTTCACAAGAAGCTCGTCTACAGTATCAGGTAAATATCCCAGAAAGCAAAAAATGGATAAAGAAGTTGTGGCACGTACGTACAATGCAATATCACTCAGCAATAAAATCTGTGTCATCAGGACCGTAGCGGCATAGTGAGTGGATGCAGGTATGGTGATTCTACGTGAACTACGTCACACAGAAAAAGAAACATCATAAGATATCACTAATACACGGAATGTAAACTTGACTACACATGAACTGAATTACAAAACAGAACAGGGTCTCAAATTTAGAAAACCAACTAGTGCTTGCTTATGGGGAAAGTTGCATTGGGGCGCTGCATAAAACCAGAGACGGAAATTAGCACAGATAACATTCCATAAGCCAAATATGTAATAGACAAGACCTACTCCTTGCTCAACGAAATGGACTCAACACCACATATTCAATGCCTAGGAATATACCTGACTAGGAAGAATCTTAAAACCCATGGATATATATGTCTCCGTAAGAGAATCAAGCGTGTGTACAGCGGACGAAACGCAGCAGTGAAAATCCGATAAATCCCATTATCAAAATAAATTTCGAAAACAAAACACAAAGGCAGTTAAATAGAGAGCAATTCTTAAATAATTCACTCAGGGCATGTGATGCAACCGGGATTGACCACATCTACACCCAGAGCTGGTTGAGACATAAGGCTGGACAGTTCAGGCTGATAGCATTGGTGAGTTTTGGTGAGCAAATGCAGTCCCTTTGAAGTCATACTGCATGGTACCTATTCCATGGGTCCCAACTCTTCAGGTTCAAGGGATTCTTTCTCCAGATAAAACATGCATGGGAAACCCACAGTATGGTCCACCGTGTGATTGGGAAACGATTTAAAATGCATCTCAGTTTTCGTATCCTGGTCCTCGGGTTCACCATTCCAGATGCATTACGAACACTCTCCCTGCTTGGAAAGTCAGTGCCTTTAACCTCCTGTTTGGCACAGCTTGCAATTTCTGTGCAAGATGAACAGGAAAAGGGAGAACCAATGAGAGACTAGCTGTAGGTGTCTGCACGGGCAAATGTAATGCTCATTTCCCACCAGGAAGTGGAATTAACCAAAGGCTCAGCATGCCCTGCCGGAAACAGATTAGGGCCTGAAGCAATCCTGCAGGTTTGCGCCCAGCTCACAAGAAAGCGAGTTGAAGAAAGGAGCTCAGGGGCACTGTAATTCACAAACCTGCAGAGTTATAAATGACAGCTATCCTCCAAAAATATATCGAAGTAAGCCTGCGAAGGGGACTTGAATGCGGGGCAGAATTTCAGGAAAACGATTGCAGGGGGTAGACAGGAATTGCCCTGAAAGCATAGGAAAAGAGGCAGAATTTCGACAATGATGCACTTGGCCAAAAAGGGCGTATGCGTTTTTTCCTGAATATATTCAGGAAAAAACGCATACGCCCTTTTTGGCCAACCAAGCAAACCTGTAAAGGAAATCTGCACTACAATGAAGTCTCACTGCCCCCCGGGCAAAAGGGCCATCTGAAAAAAGTGTAAAATCCAGAAAGGTAGGACAGGATATGGAGAACAGGGAGCCTTGTTATGCTGATTGGCAGGATGTAAATTGCCAGCAGCCACCCTGGAGAAGTGTATGGTGTTTCCTGAAACACATAAGAAACAAAGCAACACAGCCTATGGCACTTCCACTTATGGTCCTATAGCTTACGGAAATTAAAATCAAAAACAGACAGCCACCCCAATATTTGGGACGGCTGTGTTCACAAGTAGCTCGTCTACAGTATCAGGTAAATATCCCAGAAAGCAAAAAATGGATAAAGAAGTTGCGGCACGTACGTACAATGCAATATCACTCAGCAATGAAATCTGTGTCAAAAGGCCCGTAGCGGCATAGTGAGTGGATGCAGGTACGGTAATTCTACGTGAACTACGTCACACAGAAAAGGAAACATCATAAGATATCACTAATACACGGAATGTAAACTTGACTACACATGAACTGAATTACAAAACAGAACAGGGTCTCAAATTTAGAAAACCAACTAGTGCTTGCTTATGGGAAAAGGTGCCTTGGGGTGCTGCATAAAACCAGAGACTGAAATTAGCACAGATAACTTTCCATAAGCCAAATATGTAATAGACAAGACCTACTCCTTGCTCAACGAAATGGACCCAACACCACATATTCAACTCCTAGGAATATACCTGACTAGGAAGAATCTTAAAACCCATGGATATATATGTCTCTGTAAGGGAATCAAGCGTGTGTACAGCGGCCGAAACACAGCAGTGAAAATCCGATAAATCCCATTATCAAAATAAATTTCGAAAACAAAACACAAAGACAGTGAAATAGAGAGCAATTCTTAAATAATTCACTCAGGGCATGTGATGCAACCGGGATTGACCACATCTACACCCAGAGCTGGTTGAGACATAAGGCTGGACAGTTCAGGCTGATAGCATTGGTGAGTTTTGGTGAGCAAATGCAGACCCTTTGAAGTCATACTGCATGGTACCCATTCCATGGGTCCCAACTCTCCAGGTTCAAGGCATTCTTCCTCCAGCTAAAACATGCATGGGAAACCCACATTATGGTCCACCGTGTGATTGGGAAACGATTTAAAATGCATCTCAGTTTTCGTATCCTGGTCCTCGGCTTCACCATTCCAGATGCTTTACTAACACTCTCCCCGCTTGGAGAGTCAGTGCCTTTAACCTCCTGTTTGGCACAGCTTGCAATTTCTGTGCAAGATGAACAGGAATAGGGAGAACCAATGAGAGACTAGCTGTAGGTGTCTGCACGGGCAAATGTAACGCTCATTTCCCACCAGGAAGAGGAATTAAACAAAGGCTCAGCGTGCCCTGCTGAAAACAGATTAGGGCCTGAAGCAATCCTGCGGTTTTGTGCCCAGCTCACAAGAAAGCGAGTTGAAGAAAGGAGCTCAGGGGCACTCTAATTCACAAACCTGCAGAGTTATAAATGACAGCTATCTTCCAAAAGTATATTGAAGTAAGCCTGCGAAGGGGACTTGAAAGCGGGGCAGAATTTCAGGAAAACGATTGCAGGGGGTACACTGGAATTGCCCTGAAAGCATAGGAAAAGAGGCACAACGTCGACAATGATGAACTTGGCCAAAAAGGGCGTATGCGTTTTTTCCTGAATATATTCAGGAAAAAACGCATACGCTTTTTTTGGCCAACCAAGCAAGCCTGTGATTGAAATCTGCACTACAATGAAGTCTCACTGCCCCCCGGGCAAAAGGGCCATCTGAAAAAAGTGAAAATCCGGAAAGGTAGGACAGGATATGGAGAACAGGGAGCCTTGTTATGCTGATTGGCAGGATGTAAATTGCCAGCAGCCACCCTGGAGAAGTGTATGGTGTTTCCTGCAACACGTAATAAACAAAGCAACACAGCCTATGGCACTTCCACTTATGGTCCTATAGCTTACGGAAATTAAAATCAAAAACAGAGAGCCACCCCAATATTTGGGACGGCTGTGTTCACAAGAAGCTCGTCTACAGTATTAGGTAAATATCCCAGAAAGCAAAAAATGGATAAAGAAGTTGTGGCACGTACGTACAATGCAATATCACTCAGAAATGAAATCTGTGTCATCAGGCCCGTAGCGGCATAGTGAGTGGATGCAGGTACGGTGATTCTACGTGAACTACGTCACACAGAAAAAGAAACATTATAAGATATCACTAATACACGGAATGTAAACTTGACTACACATGAACTGAATTACAAAACAGAACAGGGTCTCAAATTTAGAAAACCAACTAGTGCTTGCTTATGGGAAAAGGTGCCTTGGGGTGCTGCATAAAACCAGAGACTGAAATTAGCACAGATAACTTTCAGTAAGCCAAATATGTAATACACATAACCTACTCCTTGCTCAACGAAATGGACCCAACACCACATATTCAACGCCTAGGAATATACCTGACTAGGAAGAATCTTAAAACCCATGGATATATATGTCTCTGTAAGAGAAACAAGCGTGTGTACAGCGGCCGAAACACAGCAGTGAAAATCCGATAAATCCCATTATCAAAATAAATTTCGAAAACAAAACACAAAGACAGTGAAATAGAGAGCAATTCTTAAATAATTCACTCAGTGCATGTGATGCAACCGGGATTGACCACATCTACACCCAGAGCTGGTTGAGACATAAGGCTGGACACTTCAGGCTGATAGCATTGGTGAGTTTCGGTGAGCAAATGCAGACCCTTTGAAGTCATACTGCATGGTACCTATTCCATGGGTCCCAACTCGCCAGGTTCAAGGCATTCTTCCTCTAGCTAAAACATGCAAGGGAAACCCACATTATGGTCCACCGTGTGATTGGGAAACGATTTAAAATGCATCTCAGTTTTCGTATCCTCGTCCTCGGCTTCACCATTCCAGATGCTTTATTAACACTCTCCCCACTTGGAGAGTCAGTGCCTTTAACCTCCTGTTTGGCACAGCTTGCAATTTCTGTGCAAGATGAACAGGAATAGGGAGAACCAATGAGAGACTAGCTGTAGGTGTCTGCACGGGCAAATGTAACGCTCATTTCCCACCAGGAAGAGGAATTAAACAAAGGATCAGCGTGCCCTGCTGAAAACAGATTAGGGCCTGAAGCAATCCTGCGGTTTTGTGCCCAGCTCACAAGAAAGGGAGTTGAAGAAAGGAGCTCAGGGGCACTGTAATTCACAAACCTACAGAGTTATAAATGACAGCTATCCTCCAAAAATATATTGAAGTAAGACTGCGAAGGGCACTTGAAAGCAGGGCAGAATTTCAGGAAAACGATTGCAGGGGGTAGACTGGAATTGCCCTGAAAGCATAGGAAAAGAGGCACAACGTCGAAAATGATGCACTTGGCCAAAAAGGGCATATGCGTTTTTTCCTGTATATATTCAGGAAAAAACGCATACGCCCTTTTTGGCCAACCAAGCAAGCCTGTAAAGGAAATCTGCACTACAATGATGTCTGACTGCCCGCCGGGCAAAAGGGCCATCTGAAAAAAGTGTAAAATCCAGAAAGGTAGGACAGGATATGGAGAACAGGGAGCCTTGTTATGCTGATTGGCAGGATGTAAATTGCCAGCAGCAACCCTGGAGAAGTGTATGGATTTTCCTGAAACACGTAAGAAACAAAGCAACACAGCCTATGGCACTTCCACTTAAGGTCCTATAGCTTAAGGAAACTAAAATCAAAAACAGACAGCCACCCCAGTATTTGGGACGGCTGGGTTCACAAGAAGCTCGTCTACAGTATCAGGTAAATATCCCAGAAAGCAAAAAATGGATAAAGAAGTTGTGGCACGTACGTACAATGCAATATCACTCAGCAATGAAATCTGTGTCATCAGGCCCGTAGCGGCATAGTGAGTGGATGCAGGTACGGTGATTCTACGTGAATTACGTCACACAGAAAAAGAAACATCATAAGATATCACTAATACACGGAATGTAAACTTGACTACACATGAACTGAATTACAAAACAGAACAGGGTCTCAAATTTAGAAAGCCAACTAGTGCTTGATTATGGGGAAAGGTGCCTTGGGGTGCTGCATAAAACCAGAGACTGAAATTAGCACAGATATTTCCATAAGGCAAATATGTAATAGACAAGACCTACTCCTTGCTCAACGAAATGGACCCAACACCACATATTCAACGCCTAGGAATATACCTGACTAGGAAGAATCTTAAAACCCATGGATATATATGTCTCCGTAAGAGAATCCAGCATGTGTACAGCGGCCGAAAGGCAGCAGTGAAAATCCGATAAATCCCTTTATCAAAATAAATTTCGAAAACAAAACACAAAGAGAGTGAAATAGAGAGCAATTCTTAAATAATTCACTCAGGGCATGTGATGCAACCGGGATTGACCACATCTACACCCAGAGCTGGTAGAGACATAAGGCTGGACATTTCAGGCTGATAGCATTGGTGAGTTTCGGTGAGCAAATGCAGACCCTTTGAAGTCATACTGCATGGTACCCATTCCATGAGTCCCAACTCTCCAGGTTCAAGGGATTCTTCCTCCAGCTAAAACATGCATGGGAAAACCAGAGTATCGTCCACAGTGTGATTGGGAAACGATTTAAAATGCATCTCAGTTTTCGTATCCTGGTCCTCGGGTTCACCATTCCAGATGCTTTACTAACACTCTCCCTGCTTGGAGAGTCAGTGCCTTTAACCTCCTGTTTGGCACAGCTTACAGTTTCTGTGCAAGATGAACAGGAATAGGGAGAACCAATGAGAGACTAGCTGTAGGTGTCTGCACGGGCAAATGTAACGCTCATTTCCCACCAGGAAGAGGAATTAACCAAAGGCTCAGCATGCCCTGCCGGAAAAAGATTAGGGCCTGAAGCAATCCTGCGGTTTTGTGCCCAGCTCACAAGAAAGCGAGTTGAAGAAAGGAGCTCAGGGGCACTGTAATTCACAAACCTGCAGAGTTATAAATGACAGCTATCCTCCAAAAATATATTGAAGTAAGCCTGCGTAGGGGACTTGAAAGCGGGGCAGAATTTCAGGAAAACGATTGCAGGGGGTAGACTGGAATTGCCCTGAAAACATAGGAAAAGAGGCACAACGTCGACAATGATGCACTTGGCCAAAACGGGCGTATGCGTTTTTTCCTGAATATATTCAGGAAAAAACGCATATGCCCTTTTTGGCCAACCAAGCAAGCCTGTAAAAGAAATCTGCACTACAATGAAGTCTCACTGCCCCCCGGGCAAAAGGGCCATCTGAAAAAAGTGTAAAATCCAGAAAGGTAGGACAGGATATGGAGAACAGGGAGCCTTGTTATGCTGATTGGTAGGATGTCAATTGCCAGCAGCCACCCTGGAGAAGTGTATGGTGTTTCCTGCAACACATAAGAAACAAAGCAACACAGCCTATGGCACTTCCACTTATGGTCCTATAGCTGACGTAAATTAAAATCAAAACAGACAGCCACCCCAATATTTGGGACGGCTGTGTTCAAAAGAAGCTCGTCTACAGTATTAGGTAAATATCCCAGAAAGCAAAAAATGGATAAAGAAGTTGTGGCACGTACGTACAATGCAATATCACTCAGAAATGAAATCTGTGTCATCAGGCCCGTAGTGGCATAGTGAGTGGATGCAGGTACGGTGATTCTACGTGAACTACGTCACACAGAAAAAGAAACATCATAAGATATCACTAATACACGGAATGTAAACTTGACTACACATGAACTGAATTACAAAACAGAACAGGGTCTCAAATTTAGAAAACCAACTAGTGCTTGCTTATGGGGAAAGGTGCGTTGGGGTGCTTCATAAAACCAGAGACTGAAATTAGCACAGATAACTTTCCATAAGCCAAATATGTAATAGACAAGACCTACTCCTTGCTCAACGAAATGGACCCAACACCACATATTCAACGCCTAGGAATATACCTGACTAGGAAGAATCTTAAAACCCATGGATATATATGTCTCCGTAAGAGAATCAAGCGTGTGTACAGCGGCATAAACGCAGCAGTGAAAATCCGATAAATCCCATTATCAAAATAAATTTCAAAAAAAAATCATAAAGACAGTGAAATAGAGAGCAATTCTTAAATAATTCACTCAGGGCATGTGATGCAACCGGGATTTAACACATCTACACCCAGAGCTGGTTGAGACATAAGGCTGGACACTTCAGGCTGATAGCATTGGTGAGTTTCGGTGAGCAAATGCAGACCCTTTGAAGTCATACTGCATGGTACCCATTCCATGGGTCCCAACTCTCCAGGTTCAAGGGATTCTTCCTCCAGCTAAAACATGCATGGGAAACCAAGAGTATCGTCCACCATGTGATTGGGAAATGATTTAAAATGCATCTCAGTTTTCGTATCCTGGTCCTCGGGTTCACCATTCCAGATGCTTTACTAACACTCTCCCCGCTTGTAGAGTCAGTGCCTTTAACCTCCTCTTTGGCACAGCTTGCAATTTCTGTGCAAAATGAACAGGAATAGGGAGAACCAATGAGAGACTAGCTGTAGGTGTCTGCACGGGCAAATGTAACGCTCATTGCCCACCAGGAAGAGGAATTAAACAAAGGCTCAGTGTGCCCTGCTGGAAACAGATTAGGGCCTGAAGCAATCCTGCGGTTTTGTGCCCAGCTCACAAGAAAGCGAGTTGAAGAAAGGAGCTCAGGGGCACTGTAATTCACAAACCTGCAGAGTTATAAATGACAGCTTTCCTCCAAAAATATATTGAAGTAAGCCTGCGAAGGGGACTTGAAAGCGGGGCAGAATTTCAGGAAAACGATTGCAGGGGGTAGACTGGAATTGCCCTGAAAGCATAGGAAAAGAGGCAGAACGTCGACAATGATGCACTTGGCCAAAAAGGGCGTATGCGTTTTTTCCTGAATATATTCAGGAAAAAACGCATACGCCCTTTTTGGCCAACCAAGCAAGCCTGTAAATGAAATCTGCACTACAATGAAGTCTCACTGCCCCCCTGGCAAAAGGGCCATCTGAAAAAAGTGTAAAATCCAGAAAGGTAGGACAGGATATGGAGAACAGGGAGCCTTGTTATGCTGATTGGCAGGATGTAAATTGCCAGCAGCCACCCTGGAGAAGTGTATGGTGTTTCCTGAAACACGAAAGAAACAAAGCAACACAGCCTATGGCACTTCCACTTATGGTCCTATAGCTTACGGAAATTAAAATCAAAAACAGACAGCCACCCCAATATTTGAGACGGCTGTGTTCACAAGAAGCTCGTCTACAGTATCAGGTAAATATCCCAGAAAGCAAAAAATGGATAAAGAACTTGTGGCACGTACGTACAATGCAATATCACTCAGCAATGAAATCTGTGTCATCAGGCCCATAGCGGCATAGTGAGTGGATGCAGGTACGGTGATTCTACGTGAACTACGTCACACAGAAAAAGAAACATCATAAGATATCACGAATACACGGAATGTAAACTTGACTACACATGAACTGAATTACAAAATAGAAAAGGGTCTCAAATTTAGAAAACCAACTAGTGCTTGCTTATGGGGAAAGGTGCCTTGGGGTGCTGCATAAAACCAGAGACTGAAATTAGCACAGATAACTTTCCATAAGCCCAATATGTAATAGACAAGACCTACTCCTTGCTCAACGAAATGGACCCAACACCACATATTCAACGCCTAGGAATATACCTGACTAGGAAGAATCTTAAAACCCATGGATATATATGTCTCTGTAAGGGAATCAAGGGTGTGTACAGCGGCCGAAAGGCAGCAGTGAAAATCCGATAAATCCCATTATCAAAATAAATTTCGAAAACAAAACACAAAGACAGTGAAATAGAGAGCAATTCTTAAATAATTCACTCAGGGCATGTGATGCAACCGGGATTGACCACATCTACACCCAGAGCTGGTTGAGACATAAGGCTGGACAGTTCAGGCTGATAGCATTGGTGAGTTTTGGTGAGCAAATGCAGACCCTTTGAAGTCATACTGCATGGTACCCATTCCATGGGTCCCAACTCTCCAGGTTCAAGGCATTCTTCCTCCAGCTAAAACATGCATGGGAAACCCACATTATGGTCCACCGTGTGATTGGGAAACGATTTAAAATGCATCTCAGTTTTCATATCCTGGTCCTCGGCTTCACCATTCCAGATGCTTTACTAACACTCTCCCCGCTTGGAGAGTCAGTGCCTTTAACCTCCTGTTTGGCACAGCTTGCAATTTCTGTGCAAGATGAACAGGAATAGGGAGAACCAATGAGAGACCAGCTGTAGGTGTCTGCAAGGGCAAATGTAACGCTCATTTCCCACCAGGAAGATGAATTAAACAAAGGTTCAGCGTGCCCTGCTGAAAAGAGATTAGGGCCTGAAGCAATCCTGCGGTTTTGTGCCCAGCTCACAAGAAAGCGAGTTGAAGAAAGGAGCTCAGGGGCACTGTAATTCACAAACCTGCAGAGTTATAAATGACAGCTATCTTCCAAAAGTATATTGACGTAAGCCTGCGAAGGGGACTTGAAAGCGGGGCAGAATTTCAGGAAAACGATTGCAGGGGGTACACTGGAATTGCCCTGAAAGCATAGGAAAAGAGGCACAACGTCGACAATGATGCACTTGGCCAAAAAGGGCGTATGCGTTTTTTCCTGAATATATTCATGAAAAAACGCATACGCCCTTTTTCGCCAACCAAGCAAGCCTGTAATTGAAATCTGCACTACAATGAAGTCTCACTGCCCCCCGGGCAAAAGGGCCATCTGAAAAAAGTGAAAATTCGGAAAGGTAGGACAGGATATGGAGAACAGGGAGCCTTGTTATGCTGATTGGCAGGATGTAAATTGCCAGCAGCCACCCTGGAGAAGTGTATGGTGTTTCCTGCAACACGTAAGAAACAAAGCAACACAGCCTATGGCACTTCCACTTATGGTCGTATAGCTTACGGAAATTAAAATCAAAAACAGACAGCAACCCCAATATTTGGGACGGCTGTGTTCACAAGAAGCTCGTCTACAGTATCAGGTAAATATCCCAGAAAGCAAAAAATGGATAAAGAAGTTGTGGCACGTACGTGCAATGCAGTATCATTCAGCAATGAAATCTGTGTCATCAGGCACGTAGCGGCATAGTGAGTGGATGCAGGTACGGTGATTCTACGTGAACTACGTCACACAGAAAAAGAAACATCATAAGATATCACTAATACACGGAATGTAAACTTGACTACACATGAACTGAATTACAAAACAGAACAGGGTCTCAAATTTAGAAAACCAACTAGTGCTTGCTTATGGGAAAAGGTGCCTTGGGGTGCTGCATAAAACCAGAGACTGAAATTAGCACAGATAACTTTCAGTAAGCCAAATATGTAATACACAAGACCTACTCCTTGCTCAACGAAATGGACCCAACACCACATATTCAACGCCTAGGAATATACCTGACTAGGAAGAATCTTAAAACCCATGGATATATATGTCTCTGTAAGAGAATCAAGCGTGTGTACAGCGGCCGAAACACAGCAGTGAAAATCCGATAAATCCCATTATCAAAATAAATTTCGAAAACAAAACACAAAGACAGTGAAATAGAGAGCATTTCTTAAATAATTCACTCAGTGCATGTGATGCAACCGGGATTGACCACATCTACACCCAGAGCTGGTTGAGACATAAGCCTGGACAGTTCAGGCTGATAGCATTGGTGAGTTTCGGTGAGCAAATGCAGACCCTTTGAAGTCATACTGCATGGTACCCAATCCATGGGTCCCAACTCGCCAGGTTCAAGGCATTCTTCCTCCAGCTAAAATATGCAAGGGAAACCCACATTATGGTCCACCGTGTGATTGGGAAACGATTTAAAATGCATCTCAGTTTTCGTATCCTGGTCCTCGGCTTCACCATTCCAGATGCTTTACTAACAATCTCCCCGCTTGGAGAGTCAGTGCCTTTAACCTCCTGTTTGGCACAGCTTGCAATTTCTGTGCAAGATGAACAGGAATAGGGAGAACCAATGAGAGACTAGCTGTAGGTGTCTGCACGGGCAAATGTAACGCTCATTTCCCAACAGGAAGAGGAATTAAACAAAGGCTAAGCGTGCCCTGCTGAAAACAGATTAGGGCCTGAAGCAATCCTGCGGTTTTGTGCCCAGCTCACAAGAAAGGGAGTTGAAGAAAGGAGCTCAGGGGCACTGTAATTCACAAACCTACAGAGTTATAAATGACAGCTATCCTCCAAAAATATATTGAAGTAAGACTGCGAAGGGGACTTGAAAGCGGGGCAGAATTTCAGGGAAACGATTGCAGGGGGTAGACTAGAATTGCCCTGAAAGCATAGGAAAAGAGGCACGACGTCGAAAATGATGCACTTGGCCAAAAAGGGCATATGCGTTTTTTCCTGAATATATTCAGGAAAAAACGCATACGCCCTTTTTGGCCAACCAAGCAAGCCTGTAAAGGAAATCTGCACTACAATGATGTCTGACTGCCCGCCGGGCAAAAGGGCCATCTGAAAAAAGTGTAAAATCCAGAAAGGTAGGACAGGATATGGAGAACAGGGAGCCTTGTTATGCTGATTGGCAGGATGAAATTTGCCAGCAGCAACCCTGGAGAAGTGTATGGAGTTTCCTGAAACACGTAAGAAACAAAGCAACACAGCCTATGGCACTTCCACTTATGGTCCTATAGCTTAAGGAAATTAAAATAAAAAACAGACAGCCACCCCAGTATTTGGGAAGGCTGGGTTGACAAGAAGCTCCTCTACAGTATCAGGTAAATATCCCAGAATGCAAAAGATGGATAAAGAAATTGTGGCACGTACGTACAATGCAATATCACTCAGCAATGAAATCTGTGTCATCAGGCCCGTAGCGGCATTGTGAGTGGATGCAGGTATGGTGATTCTACGTGAACTACGTCACACAGAAAAAGAAACATCATAAGATATCACTAATACACGGAATGTAAACTTGACTACACATGAACTGAATTACAAAACAATACAGGGTCTCAAATTTAGAAAACCAACTAGTGCTTGCTTATGGGGAAAGTTGCGTTGGGGCGCTGCATAAAACCAGAGACTGAAATTAGCACAGATAATATTCCATAAGCCAAATATGTAATAGACAAGACCTACTCCTTGCTCAACGAAATGGACTCAACACCACATATTCAACGCCTAGGAATATACCTGACTAGGAAGAATCTTAAAACCCATGGATATATATGTCTCCGTAAGAGAATCAAGCGTGTGTACAGCGGCCGAAACGCAGCAGTGAAAATCCGATAAATCCCATTATCAAAATAAATTTCGAAAACAAAACACAAAGACAGTGAAATAGAGAGCAATTCTTAAATAATTCACTCAGGGCATGTGATGCAACCGGGATTGACCACATCTACACCCAGAGCTGGTTGAGACATAAGGATGGACACTTCAGGCTGATAGCATTGGTGAGTTTCGGTGAGCAAATGCAGACCCTTTGAAGTCATACTGCATGGTACCTATTCCATGGGTCCCAACTCTTCAGGTTCAAGGGATTCTTCCTCCAGCTAAAACATGCATGGGAAACCCACAGTATGGTCCACCGTGTGATTGGGAAACGATTTAAAATGCATCTCAGTTTTCGTATCCTGGTCCTCGGTTTCACCATTCCAGATGCTTTACTAACACTCTCCCTGCTTGGAGAGTCAGTGCCTTTAACCTCCTGTTTGGCACAGCTTACAGTTTCTGTGCAAGATGAACAGGAATAGGGAGAACCAATGAGAGACTAGCTGTAGGTGTCTGCACGGGCAAATGTAACGCTCATTTCCCACCAGGAAGAGGAATTAACCAAAGGCTCAGCATGCCCTGCCGGAAAAAGATTAGGGCCTGAAGCAATCCTGCGGTTTTGTGCCCAGCTCAAAAGAAAGCGAGTTGAAGAAAGGAGCTCAGGGGCACTGTAATTCACAAACCTGCAGAGTTATAAATGACAGCTATCCTCCAAAGATATATTGAAGTAAGCCTGCGAAGGGGACTTGAAAGCGGGGCAGAATTTCAGGAAAACGATTGCAGGGGGTAGACTGGAATTGCCCTGAAAACATAGGAAAAGAGGCACAACGTCGACAATGATGCACTTGGCCAAAACGGGCGTAGGCGTTTTTTCCTGAATATATACAGGAAAAAACGCATACGCCCTTTTTGGCCAACCAAGCAAGCCTGTAAAAGAAATCTGCACTACAATGAAGTCTCACTGCCCCCCGGGCAAAAGGGCCATCTGAAAAAAGTGTAAAATCCAGAAAGGTAGGACAGGATATGGAGAACAGGGAGCCTTGTTATGCTGATTAGCAGGATGTAAATTGCCAGCAGCCACCCTGGAGAAGTGTATGGTGTTTCCTGCAACACGTAAGAAAAAAAGCAACACAGCCTATGGCACTTCCACTTATGGTCCTATAGCTTACGTAAATTAAAATCAAAAACAGACAGCCACCCCAATATTTGGGACGGCTGTGTTCACAAGAAGCTCGTCTACAGTATTAGGTAAATATCCCAGAAAACAAAAAATGGATAAAGAAGTTGTGGCACGTACGTACAATGCAATATCACTCAGCAATGAAATCTGTGTCATCAGGCCCGTAGCGGCATAGTGAGTGGATGCAGGTACGGTGATTCTACGTGAACTACGTCACACAGAAAAAGAAACATCATAAGATATCACTAATACACGGAATGTAAACTTGACTACACATGAACTGAATTACAAAACAGAACAGGGTCTCAAATTTAGAAAACCAACTAGTGCTTGCTTATGGGGAAAGGTGCGTTGGGGTGCTGCATAAAACCAGAGACTGAAATTAGCACAGATAACATTCCATAAGCCAAATATGTAATAGATAAGACCTACTCCTTGCTCAACGAAATGCACTCAACACCACATATTCAACGCCTAGGAATATACCTGACTAGGAAGAATCTTAAAACCCATGGATTTATATGTCTCCGTAAGAGAATCAAGCGTGTGCACAGCGGCATAAACGCAGCAGTGAAAATCCAATAAATCCAATTATCAAAATAAATTTCAAAAACAAAACACAAAGAGACTGAAATAGAGAGCAATTCTTAAATAATTCACTCAGAGCATGTGATGCAACCGGGATTGACCACATCTACACCCAGAGCTGGTTGAGACATAAGGCTGGACACTTCAGGCTGATAGCATTGGTGAGTTTCGGTGAGCAAATGCAGACCCTTTGAAGTCATACTGCATGGTACCTATTCCATGGGTCCCAATTCTTCGGGTTCAAGGGATTCTTCCTCCAGCTAAAACATGCATGGGAGACCCACAGTATGGTCCACCGTGGGATTGGGAAACGATTTAAAATGCATCTCAGTTTTCGTATCCTGGTCCTCGGGTTCACCATTCCAGATGCTTTACTAACAGTCTCCCTGCTTGGAGAGTCAGTGCCTTTAACCTCCTGTTTGGCACAGCTTGCAATTTCTGTGCAAGATGAACAGGAATAGGGAGAACCAATGAGAGACTAGCTGTAGGTGTCTGCACAGGCAAATATAACGGTCATTTCCCACCAGGAAGAGGAATTAACCAAAGGCTCAGTGTGCCCTGGGGAAACAGATTAGGGCCTGAAGCAATCCTGCGGTTTTGTGCCCAGCTCACAAGAAAGCGAGATGAAGAAAGGAGCTCAGGGGCACTGTAATTCACAAACCTGCAGAGTTATAAATGACAGCTATCCTCTAAAAATTTATTGAAGTAAGCCTGCGTAGGGGACTTGAAAGCGGGGCAGAATTTCAGGAAAACGATTGCAGGGGGTAGACTGGAATTGCCCTGAAAGCATAGGAAAAGAGGCACAACGTCGACAATGATGCACTTGGCCAAAAAGGGCGTATGCGTTTTTTCCTGAATATATTCATGAAAAAACGCATACGCCCTTTTTCGCCAACCAAGCAAGCCTGTAATTGAAATCTGCACTACAATGAAGTCTCACTGCCCCCCGGGCAAAAGGGCCATCTGAAAAAAGTGTAAAATCCAGAAAGGTAGGACAGGATATGGAGAACAGGGAGCATTGTTATGCTGATTGGGAGGATGTAAATTGCCAACAGCCACCCTGGAGAAGTGTATAGTGTTTCCTGAAACACGTAAGAAATAAAGGAACACAGCCTATAGCAATTGCACTTATGGTCCTCTTGCTTAGGGAAATTAAAATCAAAAACAGAGATCCACCCCAAAGTTTGGGACGGCTGTTTTCCCAAGAAGCTCGTCTACAGTACCAGGTAAATATCCCAGAAAGAAAAAAATGGATAAAGAAGTTGTTGCACGTACGTGCAATGCAATATCACTCAGCAATGAAATCTGTGTCATCAGGCCCGTAGCGGCATAGTGAGTGGATGCAAGTACGGTGATTCTACATGAACTACGTCACATAGAAAAAGAAACATCATAAGATATCACTAATACACCGAATGTAAATTTAACTACACATGAACTGAATTACAAAACAAAACAGGGTCTCAAATTTTGAAAACCAGCTAGTGCTTGCTTATGGGGAAATGTGCGTTGGGATGCTGCATAAAACCAGAGACTGAAATTAGCACAGATAACTTTCCATAAGCCAAATATGTAATAGACAAGACCTACTCCTTGCTCAACGAAATGGACTCAACACCACATATTCAACGCCTAGGAATATACCTGACTAGGAAGAATCTTAAAACCCATGGATATATATGTCTCCGTAAGAGAATCAAGTGTGTGTACAGCGGCATAAACGCAGCAGTGAAAATCCGATAAATCCCATTATCAAAATAACTTTCAAAAACAAAACACAAAGACAGTGAAATAGAGAGCAATTCTTAAAAAATTCACTCAGGGCATGTGATGCAACCGGGATTGACCACATCTACACCCACAGCTTGTTGAGACATAAGGCTGGACACTTCAGGCTGATAGCATTGGTGAGTTTCGGTGAGCCAATGCAGACCCTTTGAAGTCATACTGCATGGTACCCATTCCATGGGTCCCTACTCTCCAGGTTCAAGGGATTCTTCCTCCAGCTAAAACATGCATGGGAAACCCAGAGTATCGTCCACCGTGTGATTGGGAAACGATTTAAAATGCATCTCAGTTTTCGTATCCTGGTCCTCGGGTTCACCATTCCAGATGCTTTACTAACACTCTCCCCGCTTGGAGAGTCAGTGCCTTTAACCTCCTCTTTGGCACAGCTTGCAATTTCTGGGCAAGATGAACAGGAATAGGGAGAACCAATGAGAGACTAGCTGTAGGTGTCTGCACGGGCAAATGTAATGCTCATTGCCCACCAGGAAGGGGAATTAAACAAAGGCTCAGTGTGCCCTGCAGTAAACAGATTAGGGCCTGAAGCAATCCTGCGGTTTTGTGCCCAGCTCACAAGAAATCGAGTTGAACAAAGGAGATCAGGGGCACTGTAATTCACAAACCTGCAGAGTTATAAATGACAGCTATCCTCCAAAAATATATTGAAGTAAGCCTGTGAAGGGGACTTGAAAGCCGGGCAGAATTTCAGGAAAGCGGTTGCAGGGGGTAGACTGGAATTGCCCTGAAAGCATAGGAAAAGAGGCACAACGTCGACAATGATTCACTTGGCCAAAAAGGACGTATGCGTTTTATCCTGAATATATTCAGGAAAAAACGCATACACCCTTTTTGGGCATCCAAGCAAGCCTGTAAAGGAAATCTGCACTACAATGAAGTCTCACTGCCCCCCGGGCAAGAGGGCCATCTGAAAAAAGTGTAAAATCCAGAAAGTTAGGACAGGATATGGAGAACAGGGAGCCTTGTTATGCTGATTGGCAAGATGTAAATTGCCAGCAGCCACCCTGGAGAAGTGTATGGTGTTTCCTGCAACACGTAAGAAACAAAGCAACACAGCCTATGGCACTTGCACTTATGGTCCTATAGCTTACGGATATTAAAATCAATAACAGACAGCCACCTCAATATTTGGGACGGCTGTGTTCACAAGAAGCTCGTCTACAGTATCAGGTAAATATCCCAAAATGCAAAAAATGGATAAAGAAGTTGTGGCACGTACGTAAAATGCAATATCACTCAGCAATGAAATCTGTGTCATCAGGCCCGTAGCGGCATAGTGAGTGGATGCAGGTACGGTGATTCTACGTGAACTACCTCACACAGAAAAAGAAACATCATAAGATATCACTAATACACGGAATGTAAACTTGACTACACATGAACTGAATTACAAAACAGAACAGGGTCTCAAATTTAGTAAACCAGCTAGTGCTTGCTTATGGGGAAAGGCGCCTTGGGGTGCTGCATAAAACCAGAGACTGAAATTAGCACAGATAACTTTCCATAAGCCAAATATGTAATAGACAAGACCTACCCCTTGCTCAACGAAATGGACCCAACACCACATATTCAACGCCTAGGAATATACCTGACTAGGAAGAATATTAAAACCCATGGATATATATGTTTCCATAAGAGAATCAAGCGTGTGTACAGTGGCATAAACGCAGCAGTGAAAATCCGATAAATCCCATTATCAAAATAAATTTCGAAAACAAAACACAAAGACAGTGAAATAGAGAGCAATTCTTAAAAAATTCACTCAGGGCATGTGATGCAACCGGGATTGACCACATCTACACCCACAGCTTGTTGAGACATAAGGCTGGACACTTCAGGCTGATAGCATTGGTGAGTTTCGGTGAGCAAATGCAGACCCTTTGAAGTCATACTGCATGGTACCCATTGCATGGGTCCCTACTCTCCAGGTTCAAGGGATTCTTCCTCCAGCTAAAACATGCATGGGAAACCCAGAGTATCGTCCACCGTGTGATTGGGAAACGATTTAAAATGCATCTCAGTTTTCGTATCCTGGTCCTCGGGTTCACCATTCCAGATGCTTTACTAACACTCTCCCCGCTTGGAGAGTCAGTGCCTTTAACCTCCTCTTTGGCACAGCTTGCAATTTCTGGGCAAGATGAACAGGAATAGGGAGAACCAATGAGAGACTAGCTGTAGGTGTCTGCACGGGCAAATGTAATGCTCATTGCCCACCAGGAAGGGGAATTAAACAAAGGCTCAGTGTGCCCTGCTGTAAACAGATTAGGGCCTGAAGCAATCCTGCGGTTTTGTGCCCAGCTCACAAGAAATCGAGTTGAACAAAGGAGATCAGGGGCACTGTAATTCACAAACCTGCAGAGTTATAAATGACAGCTATCCTCCAAAAATATATTGAAGTAAGCCTGTGAAGGGGACTTGAAAGCCGGGCAGAATTTCAGGAAAGCGGTTGCAGGGGGTAGACTGGAATTGCCCTGAAAGCATAGGAAAAGAGGCACAACGTCGACAATGATTCACTTGGCCAAAAAGGACGTATGCGTTTTATCCTGAATATATTCAGGAAAAAACGCATACACCCTTTTTGGGCATCCAAGCAAGCCTGTAAAGGAAATCTGCACTACAATGAAGTCTCACTGCCCCCCGGGCAAGAGGGCCATCTGAAAAAAGTGTAAAATCCAGAAAGTTAGGACAGGATATGGAGAACAGGGAGCCTTGTTATGCTGATTGGCAAGATGTAAATTGCCAGCAGCCACCCTGGAGAAGTGTATGGTGTTTCCTGCAACACGTAAGAAACAAAGCAACACAGCCTATGGCACTTGCACTTATGGTCCTATAGCTTACGGATATTAAAATCAATAACAGACAGCCACCTCAATATTTGGGACGGCTGTGTTCACAAGAAGCTCGTCTACAGTATCAGGTAAATATCCCAAAATGCAAAAAATGGATAAAGAAGTTGTGGCACGTACGTAAAATGCAATATCACTCAGCAATGAAATCTGTGTCATCAGGCCCGTAGCGGCATAGTGAGTGGATGCAGGTACGGTGATTCTACGTGAACTACCTCACACAGAAAAAGAAACATCATAAGATATCACTAATACACGGAATGTAAACTTGACTACACATGAACTGAATTACAAAACAGAACAGGGTCTCAAATTTAGTAAACCAGCTAGTGCTTGCTTATGGGGAAAGGCGCCTTGGGGTGCTGCATAAAACCAGAGACTGAAATTAGCACAGATAACTTTCCATAAGCCAAATATGTAATAGACAAGACCTACCCCTTGCTCAACGAAATGGACCCAACACCACATATTCAACGCCTAGGAATATACCTGACTAGGAAGAATATTAAAACCCATGGATATATATGTTTCCATAAGAGAATCAAGCGTGTGTACAGCGGCATAAACGCAGCAGTGAAAATCCGATAAATCCCATTATCAAAATAAATTTCGAAAACAAAACACAAAGACAGTGAAATAGAGAGCAATTCTTATACAATTCACTCAGGGCATGTGATGCAACCGGGATTGACCACATCTACACCCACAGCTTGTTGAGCCATAAGGCTGGACACTTCAGGCTGATAGCATTGGTGAGTTTCGGTGAGCAAATGCAGACCCTTTGAAGTCATACTGCATGGTACCCATTGCATGGGTCCCTACTCTCCAGGTTCAAGGGATTCTTCCTCCAGCTAAAACATGCATGGGAAACCCAGAGTATCGTCCACCGTGTGATTGGGAAACGATTTAAAATGCATCTCAGTTTTCGTATCCTGGTCCTCGGGTTCACCATTCCAGATGCTTTACTAACACTCTCCCCGCTTGGAGAGTCAGTGCCTTTAACCTCCTCTTTGGCACAGCTTGCAATTTCTGGGCAAGATGAACAGGAATAGGGAGAACCAATGAGAGACTAGCTGTAGGTGTCTGCACGGGCAAATGTAATGCTCATTGCCCACCAGGAAGGGGAATTAAACAAAGGCTCAGTGTGCCCTGCTGGAAACAGATTAGGGCCTGAAGCAATCCTGCGGTTTTGTGCCCAGCTCACAAGAAATCGAGTTGAACAAAGGAGATCAGGGGCACTGTAATTCACAAACCTGCAGAGTTATAAATGACAGCTATCCTCCAAAAATATATTGAAGTAAGCCTGTGAAGGGGACTTGAAAGCCGGGCAGAATTTCAGGAAAGCGGTTGCAGGGGGTAGACTGGAATTGCCCTGAAAGCATAGGAAAAGAGGCACAACGTCGACAATGATTCACTTGGCCAAAAAGGACGTATGCGTTTTTTCCTGAATATATTCAGGAAAAAACGCATACACCCTTTTTGGGCATCCAAGCAAGCCTGTAAAGGAAATCTGCACTACAATGAAGTCTCACTGCCCCCCGGGCAAGAGGGCCATCTGAAAAAAGTGTAAAATCCAGAAAGTTAGGACAGGATATGGAGAACAGGGAGCCTTGTTATGCTGATTGGCAAGATGTAAATTGCCAGCAGCCACCCTGGAGAAGTGTATGGTGTTTCCTGCAACACGTAAGAAACAAAGCAACACAGCCTATGGCACTTGCACTTATGGTCCTATAGCTTACGGATATTAAAATCAATAACAGACAGCCACCTCAATATTTGGGACGGCTGTGTTCACAAGAAGCTCGTCTACAGTATCAGGTAAATATCCCAAAATGCAAAAAATGGATAAAGAAGTTGTGGCACGTACGTACAATGCAATATCACTCAGCAATGAAATCTGTGTCATCAGGCCCGTAGCGGCATAGTGAGTGGATGCAGGTACGGTGATTCTACGTGAACTACCTCACACAGAAAAAGAAACATCATAAGATATCACTAATACACGGAATGTAAACTTGACTACACATGAACTGAATTACAAAACAGAACAGTGTCTCAAATTTAGTAAACCAGCTAGTGCTTGCTTATGGGGAAAGGCGCCTTGGGGTGCTGCATAAAACCAGAGACTGAAATTAGCACAGATAACTTTCCATAAGCCAAATATGTAATACACAAGACCTACCCCTTGCTCAACGAAATGGACCCAACACCACATATTCAACGCCTAGGAATATACCTGACTAGGAAGAATATTAAAACCCATGGATATATATGTCTCCGTAAGAGAATCAAGCCTGTGTACAGCGGCCGAAACGCCCCAGTGAAAATCCGATAAATCCCATTATCAAAATAAATTTCGAAAACAAAACACAAAGACAGTGAAATAGAGAGCAATTCTTAAATAATTCACTAAGGGCATGTGATGAAACCGGGATTGACCACATCTACACCCAGAGCTGGTTGAGACATAAGGCTGGACACGTCAGGCTGATAGCATTGGTGAGTTTCGGTGAGCAAATGCAGACCCTTTGAAGTCATACTGCATGGTACCCATTCCATGGGTCCCGACTCTCCAGGTTCAAGGGATTCTTCCTCCAGCTAAAACATGCATGGGAAACCCAGAGTATCGTTCACCTTGTGATTGGGAAACGATTTAACATGCATCTCAGTTTTCGTATCCTGGTCCTCGGGTTCACCATTCCAGATGCTTTACTAACACTCTCCCCGGTTGGAGAGTCAGTGCCTTTAACCTCCTGTTTGGCACAGCTTGCAATTTCTGTGCAAGATGAACAGGAATAGGGAGAACCAATGAGAGACTAGCTGTAGGTGTCTGCACGGGCAAATGTAACGCCCATTGCCCACCAGGAAGAGGAATTAAACAAAGGCTCAGTGTGCCCTGCTGGAAACAGATTAGGGCCTGAAGCAATCCTGCGGTTTTGTGCCCAGCTCACAAGAAATCGAGTTGAACAAAGGAGATCAGGGGCACTGTAATTCACAAACCTGCAGAGTTATAAATGACAGCTATCCTCCAAAAATATATTGAAGTAAGCCTGTGAAGGGGACTTGAAAGCCGGGCAGAATTTCAGGAAAGCGGTTGCAGGGGGTAGACTGGAATTGCCCTGAAAGCATAGGAAAAGAGGCACAACGTCGACAATGATTCACTTGGCCAAAAAGGACGTATGCGTTTTTTCCTGAATATATTCAGGAAAAAACGCATACACCCTTTTTGGGCATCCAAGCAAGCCTGTAAAGGAAATCTGCACTACAATGAAGTCTCACTGCCCCCCGGGCAAGAGGGCCATCTGAAAAAATTGTAAAATCCAGAAAGTTAGGACAGGATATGGAGAACAGGGAGCCTTGTTATGCTGATTGGCAAGATGTAAATTGCCAGCAGCCACCCTGGAGAAGTGTATGGTGCTTCCTGCAACACGTAAGAAACAAAGCAACACAGCCTATGGCACTTGCACTTATGGTTCTATAGCTTACGGATATTAAAATCAATAACAGACAGCCACCTCAATATTTGGGACGGCTGTGTTCACAAGAAGCTCGTCTACAGTATCAGGTAAATATCCCAAAATGCAAAAAATGGATAAGGAAGTTGTGGCACGTACGTACAATGCAATATCACTCAGCAATGAAATCTGTGTCATCAGGCCCGTAGCGGCATAGTGAGTGGATGCAGGTACGGTGATTCTACGTGAACTACCTCACACAGAAAAAGAAACATCATAAGATATCACTAATACACGGAATGTAAACTTGACTACACATGAACTGAATTACAAAACAGAACAGGGTCTCAAATTTAGTAAACCAGCTAGTGCTTGCTTATGGGGAAAGGCGCCTTGGGGTGCTGCATAAAACCAGAGACTGAAATTAGCACAGATAACTTTCCATAAGCCAAATATGTAATAGACAAGACCTACTCCTTGCTCAACGAAATGGACCCAACACCACATATTCAACGCCTAGGAATATACCTGACTAGGAAGAATATTAAAACCCATGGATATATATGTCTCCGTAAGAGAATCAAGCGTGTGTACAGCGGCCGAAACGCAGCAGTGAAAATCCGATAAATCCCATTATCAAAATAAATTTCGAAAACAAAACACAAAGACAGTGAAATAGAGAGCAATTCTTAAATAATTCACTCAGGGCATGTGATGCAACCGGGATTGACCACATCTACACCCAGAGCTGGTTGAGACATAAGGCTGGACAGTTCAGGCTGATAGCATTGGTGAGTTTTGGTGAGCAAATGCAGACCCTTTGAAGTCATACTGCATGGTACCCATTCCATGGGTCCCAACTCTCCAGGTTCAAGGCATTCTTCCTCCAGCTAAAACATGCATGGGAAACCCACATTATGGTCCACCGTGTGATTGGGAAACGATTTAAAATGCATCTCAGTTTTCATATCCTGGTCCTCGGCTTCACCATTCCAGATGCTTTACTAACACTCTCCCCGGTTGGAGAGTCAGTGCCTTTAACCTCCTGTTTGGCACAGCTTGCAATTTCTGTGCAAGATGAACAGGAATAGGGAGAACCAATGAGAGACTAGCTGTAGGTGTCTGCACGGGCAAATGTAACGCCCATTGCCCACCAGGAAGAGGAATTAAACAAAGGCTCAGTGTGCCCTGCTGGAAACAGATTAGGGCCTGAAGCAATCCTGCGGTTTTGTGCCCAGCTCACAAGAAATCGAGTTGAACAAAGGAGATCAGGGGCACTGTAATTCACAAACCTGCAGAGTTATAAATGACAGCTATCCTCCAAAAATATATTGAAGTAAGCCTGTGAAGGGGACTTGAAAGCCGGGCAGAATTTCAGGAAAGCGGTTGCAGGGGGTAGACTGGAATTGCCCTGAAAGCATAGGAAAAGAGGCACAACGTCGACAATGATTCACTTGGCCAAAAAGGACGTATGCGTTTTTTCCTGAATATATTCAGGAAAAAACGCATACACCCTTTTTGGGCATCCAAGCAAGCCTGTAAAGGAAATCTGCACTACAATGAAGTCTCACTGCCCCCCGGGCAAGAGGGCCATCTGAAAAAAGTGTAAAATCCAGAAAGTTAGGACAGGATATGGAGAACAGGGAGCCTTGTTATGCTGATTGGCAAGATGTAAATTGCCAGCAGCCACCCTGGAGAAGTGTATGGTGTTTCCTGCAACACGTAAGAAACAAAGCAACACAGCCTATGGCACTTGCACTTATGGTTCTATAGCTTACGGATATTAAAATCAATAACAGACAGCCACCTCAATATTTGGGACGGCTGTGTTCAGAAGAAGCTCGTCTACAGTATCAGGTAAATATCCCAAAATGCAAAAAATGGATAAAGAAGTTGTGGCACGTACGTACAATGCAATATCACTCAGCAATGAAATCTGTGTCATCAGGCCCGTAGCGGCATAGTGAGTGGATGCAGGTACGGTGATTCTACGTGAACTACCTCACACAGAAAAAGAAACATCATAAGATATCACTAATACACGGAATGTAAACTTGACTACACATGAACTGAATTACAAAACAGAACAGGGTCTCAAATTTAGTAAACCAGCTAGTGCTTGCTTACGGGGAAAGGCGCCTTGGGGTGCTGCATAAAACCAGAGACTGAAATTAGCACAGATAACTTTCCATAAGCCAAATATGTAATAGACAAGACCTACTCCTTGCTCAACGAAATGGACCCAACACCACATATTCAACGCCTAGGAATATACCTGACTAGGAAGAATATTAAAACCCATGGATATATATGTCTCCGTAAGAGAATCAAGCGTGTGTACAGCGGCCAAAACGCAGCAGTGAAAATCCGATAAATCCCATTATCAAAATAAATTTCGAAAACAAAACACAAAGACAGTGAAATAGAGAGCAATTCTTAAATAATTCACTAAGGGCATGTGATGCAACCGGGATTGACCACATCTACACCCAGAGCTGGTTGAGACATAAGGCTGGACACGTCAGGCTGATAGCATTGGTGAGTTTCGGTGAGCAAATGCAGACCCTTTGAAGTCATACTGCATGGTACCCATTCCATGGGTCCCGACTCTCCAGGTTCAAGGGATTCTTCCTCCAGCTAAAACATGCATGGGAAACCCAGAGTATCGTTCACCGTGTGATTGGGAAACGATTTAACATGCATCTCAGTTTTCGTATCCTGGTCCTCGGGTTCACCATTCCAGATGCTTTACTAACACTCTCCCCGGTTGGAGAGTCAGTGCCTTTAACCTCCTGTTTGGCACAGCTTGCAATTTCTGTGCAAGATGAACAGGAATAGGGAGAACCAATGAGAGACTAGCTGTAGGTGTCTGCACGGGCAAATGTAACGCTCATTGCCCACCAGGAAGAGGAATTAAACAAAAGCTCAGTGTGCCCTGCTGGAAACAGATTAGGGCCTGAAACCATCCTACGGTTTTGTGCCCAGCTCACAAGAAAGCGAGTTGAAGAAAGGAGCTCAGGGGCACTGTAATTCACAAACCTGCAGAGTTATAAATGACAGCTATCTTCCAAAAGAATATTGAAGTAAGCCTGCGAAGGGGACTTGAAAGCGGGGCAGAATTTCAGGAAAACGATTGCAGGTGTAGACTGGAATTGCCCTGAAAGCATAGGAAAATAGGCAGAACGTCGACAATGATGCACTTGGCCAAAAAGGGCGTATGCGTTTTTTCCTGAATATATTCAGGAAAAAACGCATACGCCCTTTTTGGCCAACCAAGCAAGCCTGTAAAGGGAATCTGCACTACAATGAAATCTCACTGCCCCCCCGTCAAAAGGGCCATCTGAGAAAAGTGTAAAATCCAGAAAGGTAGGACAGGATATGGAGAACAGGGAGCCTTGTTATGCTGATTGGCAGGATGTAAATTGCCAACAGGCACCCTGGAGAAGAGTATGGTGTTTCCTGAAAAACGTAAGAAATACAGCAACACAGCCTAAGGCAATTGCACTTATGGTCCTATTCCTTAGGGAAATTAAAATCAAAAACAGAGAGCCACCCCAAAGTTTGGGACGGCTGTGTACACAAGAAGCTCGTCTACAGTACCAGGTAAATATCCCAGAAAGTAAAAAATGGATAAAGAAGTTGTGGCACGTACGTGCAATGCAATATCACTCAGCAATGAAATCTGTGTCATCAGGCCTGTAGCGGCATAGTGAGTGGATGCAGGTACGGTGATTCTACGTGAACTACCTCACACAGAAAAAGAAACATCATAAGATATCACTAATACACGGAATGTAAACTTGACTACACATGAACTGAATTACAAAACAGAACAGGGTCTCAAATTTAGTAAACCAGCTAGTGCTTGCTTATGGGGAAAGGCGCCTTGGGGTGCTGCATAAAACCAGAGACTGAAATTAGCACAGATAACTTTCCATAAGCCAAATATGTAATAGACAAGACCTACTCCTTGCTCAACGAAATGGACCCAACACCACATATTCAACGCCTAGGAATATACCTGACTAGGAAGAATATTAAAACCCATGGATATATATGTCTCCGTAAGAGAATCAAGCGTGTGTACAGCGGCCGAAACGCAGCAGTGAAAATCCGATAAATCCCATTATCAAAATAAATTTCGAAAACAAAACACAAAGACAGTGAAATAGAGAGCAATTCTTAAATAATTCACTAAGGGCATGTGATGCAACCGGGATTGACCACATCTACACCCAGAGCTTGTTGAGACATAAGGCTGGACACGTCAGGCTGATAGCATTGGTGAGTTTCGGTGAGCAAATGCAGACCCTTTGAAGTCATACTGCATGGTACCCATTCCATGGGTCCCGACTCTCCAGGTTCAAGGGATTCTTTCTCCAGCTAAAACATGCATGGGAAACCCAGAGTATCGTTCACCTTGTGATTGGGAAACGATTTAACATGCATCTCAGTTTTCGTATCCTGGTCCTCGGGTTCACCATTCCAGATGCTTTACTAACACTCTCCCCGGTTGGAGAGTCAGTGCCTTTAACCTCCTGTTTGGCACAGCTTGCAATTTCTGTGCAAGATGAACAGGAATAGGGAGAACCAATGAGAGACTAGCTGTAGGTGTCTGCACGGGCAAATGTAACGCCCATTGCCCACCAGGAAGAGGAATTAAACAAAGGCTCAGTGTGCCCTGCTGGAAACAGATTAGGGCCTGAAGCAATCCTGCGGTTTTGTGCCCAGCTCACAAGAAATCGAGTTGAACAAAGGAGATCAGGGGCACTGTAATTCACAAACCTGCAGAGTTATAAATGACAGCTATCCTCCAAAAATATATTGAAGTAAGCCTGTGAAGGGGACTTGAAAGCCGGGCAGAATTTCAGGAAAGCGGTTGCAGTGGGTAGACTGGAATTGCCCTGAAAGCATAGGAAAAGAGGCACAACGTCGACAATGATTCACTTGGCCAAAAAGGACGTATGCGTTTTTTCCTGAATATATTCAGGAAAAAACGCATACACCCTTTTTGGGCATCCAAGCAAGCCTGTAAAGGAAATCTGCACTACAATGAAGTCTCACTGCCCCCCGGGCAAGAGGGCCATCTGAAAAAAGTGTAAAATCCAGAAAGTTAGGACAGGATATGGAGAACAGGGAGCCTTGTTATGCTGATTGGCAAGATGTAAATTGCCAGCAGCCACCCTGGAGAAGTGTATGGTGTTTCCTGCAACACGTAAGAAACAAAGCAACACAGCCTATGGCACTTGCACTTATGGTTCTATAGCTTACGGATATTAAAATCAATAACAGACAGCCACCTCAATATTTGGGACGGCTGTGTTCACAAGAAGCTCGTCTACAGTATCAGGTAAATATCCCAAAATGCAAAAAATGGATAAAGAAGTTGTGGCACGTACGTACAATGCAATATCACTCAGCAATGAAATCTGTGTCATCAGGCCCGTAGCGGCATAGTGAGTGGATGCAGGTACGGTGATTCTACGTGAACTACCTCACACAGAAAAAGAAACATCATAAGATATCACTAATACACGGAATGTAAACTTGACTACACATGAACTGAATTACAAAACAGAACAGGGTCTCAAATTTAGTAAACCAGCTAGTGCTTGCTTATGGGGAAAGGCGCCTTGGGGTGCTGCATAAAACCAGAGACTGAAATTAGCACAGATAACTTTCCATAAGCCAAATATGTAATAGACAAGACCTACTCCTTGCTCAACGAAATGGACCCAACACCACATATTCAACGCCTAGGAATATACCTGACTAGGAAGAATATTAAAACCCATGGATATATATGTCTCCGTAAGAGAATCAAGCGTGTGTACAGCGGCCAAAACGCAGCAGTGAAAATCCGATAAATCCCATTATCAAAATAAATTTCGAAAACAAAACACAAAGACAGTGAAATAGAGAGCAATTCTTAAATAATTCACTAAGGGCATGTGATGCAACCGGGATTGACCACATCTACACCCAGAGCTGGTTGAGACATAAGGCTGGACACGTCAGGCTGATAGCATTGGTGAGTTTCGGTGAGCAAATGCAGACCCTTTGAAGTCATACTGCATGGTACCCATTCCATGGGTCCCGACTCTCCAGGTTCAAGGGATTCTTCCTCCAGCTAAAACATGCATGGGAAACCCAGAGTATCGTTCACCGTGTGATTGGGAAACGATTTAACATGCATCTCAGTTTTCGTATCCTGGTCCTCGGGTTCACCATTCCAGATGCTTTACTAACACTCTCCCCGGTTGGAGAGTCAGTGCCTTTAACCTCCTGTTTGGCACAGCTTGCAATTTCTGTGCAAGATGAACAGGAATAGGGAGAACCAATGAGAGACTAGCTGTAGGTGTCTGCACGGGCAAATGTAACGCTCATTGCCCACCAGGAAGAGGAATTAAACAAAAGCTCAGTGTGCCCTGCTGGAAACAGATTAGGGCCTGAAACCATCCTACGGTTTTGTGCCCAGCTCACAAGAAAGCGAGTTGAAGAAAGGAGCTCAGGGGCACTGTAATTCACAAACCTGCAGAGTTATAAATGACAGCTATCTTCCAAAAGAATATTGAAGTAAGCCTGCGAAGGGGACTTGAAAGCGGGGCAGAATTTCAGGAAAACGATTGCAGGTGTAGACTGGAATTGCCCTGAAAGCATAGGAAAATAGGCAGAACGTCGACAATGATGCACTTGGCCAAAAAGGGCGTATGCGTTTTTTCCTGAATATATTCAGGAAAAAACGCATACGCCCTTTTTGGCCAACCAAGCAAGCCTGTAAAGGGAATCTGCACTACAATGAAATCTCACTGCCCCCCCGTCAAAAGGGCCATCTGAGAAAAGTGTAAAATCCAGAAAGGTAGGACAGGATATGGAGAACAGGGAGCCTTGTTATGCTGATTGGCAGGATGTAAATTGCCAACAGGCACCCTGGAGAAGAGTATGGTGTTTCCTGAAAAACGTAAGAAATACAGCAACACAGCCTAAGGCAATTGCACTTATGGTCCTATTCCTTAGGGAAATTAAAATCAAAAACAGAGAGCCACCCCAAAGTTTGGGACGGCTGTGTACACAAGAAGCTCGTCTACAGTACCAGGTAAATATCCCAGAAAGTAAAAAATGGATAAAGAAGTTGTGGCACGTACGTGCAATGCAATATCACTCAGCAATGAAATCTGTGTCATCAGGCCTGTAGCGGCATAGTGAGTGGATGCAGGTACGGTGATTCTACGTGAACTACGTCACACAGAAACAGAAACATCATAAGATATCACTAATACACGGAATGTAAACCTGACTATACATGAACTGAATTACAAAACAGAACAGGGTCTCAAATTTAGAAAACCAACTAGTGCTTGCTTATGGGGAAAGGTGCCTTGGGGTGCTGCATAAAACCAGAGACTGAAATTAGCACAGATAACATTCCATAAGCCAAATATGTAATAGACAAGACCTACTCCTTGCTCAACGAAATGGACTCAACATCACATATTCAACGCCTAGGATTTTACCTGACTAGGAAGAATCTTAAAACCCATGGATTTATATGTCTCCGTAAGAGAATCAAGCGTGTGTACAGCGGCATAAACGCAGCAGTGAAAATCCGATAAATCCCATTATCAAAATAAATTTCAAAAACAAAACACAAGACAGTGAAATAGAGAGCAATTCTTAAATAATTCACTCAGGGCATGTGATGCAACCGGGATTGACCACATCTACACCCAGAGCTGGTTGAGACATAAGGCTGGACACTTCAGGCTGATAGTATTGGTGAGTTTCGGTGAGCAAATGCAGACCCTTTGAAGTCATACTGCATGGTACCCAATTCCATGGGTCCCAACACTCCAGGTTCAAGGCATTCTTCCTCCAGCTAAAACATGCATCGGAAACCCAGAGTATCGTCCACCGTGTGATTGGGAAACGATTTAAAATGCATCTCAGTTTTCGTATCCTGGTCCTCGGGTTCACCATTCCAGATGCTTTACTAACACTCTCCCCGCTTGGAGAGTCAGTGCCTTTAACCTCCTGTTTGGCACAGCTTGCAATTTCGGTGCAAGATGAACAGGAATAGGGAGAACCAATGAGAGACTAGCTGTAGGTGTCTGCACGGCCAAATGTAACGCTCATTGGCGACCAGGAAGAGGAATTAAACAAAGGCTCAGCATGCCCTGCTGAAAACAGATTAGGGCCTGAAGCAATCCTGCGGTTTTGTGCCCAGCTCACATGAAAGTGAGTTGAAGAAAGGAGCGCAGGGGCACTGTAATTCACAAACCTGCAGAGTTATAAATGACAGCTTTCCTCCAAAAATATATTGAAGTAAGCCTGCGAAGGGGACTTGAAAGTGGGGCAGAATTTCAGGAAAACGATTGCAGGGGGTAGACTGGAATTGCCCTGAAAGCATAGGAAAAGAGGCAGAACGTCGACAATGATGCACTTGGCCAAAAAGGGTGTATGCGTTTTTTCCTGAATATATTCAGGAAAAAACGCATACGCCCTTTTTGGCCAACCAAGCAAGCCTGTAAAGGAAATCTGCACTACAATGAAGTCTCACTGCGCCCCGGGCAAAAGGGCCATCTGAAAAAAGTGTAAAATCCAGAAAGGTAGGACAGGATATGGAGAACAGGGAGCCTTGTTATGCTGATTGGCAGGATGTAAATTGCCAGCAGCCACCCTGGAGAAGTGTATGGTGTTTCCTGAAACACGTAAGAAACAAAGCAACACAGCCTATGGCACTTCCACTTATGGTCCTATAGCTTACGGAAATTAAAATCAAAAACAGACAGCCACCCCAATATTTGGGACGGCTGTGTTCACAAGAAGCTCATCTACAGTATCAGGTAAATATCCCAGAAAGCAAAAAATGGATAAAGAAGTTGTGGCATGTACGTACAATGAATTATCACTCAGCAATGAAATCTGTGTCATCAGACCTGTAGCGGCATAGTGACTGGATGCAGGTACGGTGATTCTACGTGAACTACGTCACACAGAAAAAGAAACATCATAAGATATCACTAATACACGGAATGTAAACTTGACTACACATGAACTGAATTACAAAACAGAACAGGGTCTCAAATTTAGAAAACCAACTAGTGCTTGCTTATGGGGAAAGGAGCCTTGGGGTGCTGCATAAAACCAGAGACTGAAATTAGCACAGATAACATTCCATAAGCCAAATATTTAATAGACAAGACCTACTCCTTGCTCAACGAAATGGACCCAACACCACATATTCAATGCCGAGGAATATACCTGACTAGGAAGAATCTTAAAACCCATGGATATATATGTCTCCGTAAGAGAATCAAGCGTGTGTACAGCGGCCGATACGCAGCACTGAAAATCCGATAAATCCCATTATCAAAATAAATTTCTAAAACTAAACACAAAGACAGTGAAATAGAGAGCAATTCTTAAATAATTCACTCAGGGCATGTGATGCAACCGGGATTGACCACATCTACACCCAGAGCTGGTTGAGACATAACGCTGGACACTTCGGGCTGATAGCATTGGTGAGTTTCGGTGAGCAAATGCAGACCCTTTGAAGTCATACTGCATGGTACCCATTCCATGGGTCCCAACTCTCCAGGTTCAAGGGATTCTTCCTCCAGCTAAAACATGCATGGGGAACCCAGAGTATCGTCCACCGTGTGATTGGGAAACGATTTAAAATGCATCTCAGTTTTCGTATCCTGGTCCTCGGGTTCACAATTCCAGACGCATTACTAACTCTCTCCCTGCTTGGAGAGTCAGTGATTTTAACCTCCTCTTTGGCATAGCTTGCAATTTCTGTGCAAGATGAACAGGAATAGGGAGAACCAATGAGAGACTAGCTGTAGGTGTCGGCACGGACAAATGTAACGCTCAATGCCCACCAGGAAGAGGAATTAAACAAAGGCTCAGTGTGCCCTGCTGGAAACAGATTAGGGCCTGAAGCAATCCTGCGGTTTTGTGCCCAGCTCACAAGAAAGCGAGTTGAAGAAAGGAGCTCAGGGGCACTGTAATTCACAAACCTGCAGAGTTATAAATGACAGCTATCCTCCAAAAATATATTGAAGTAAGCCTGCGAAGGGGACTTGAAAGCGGGACAGAATTTCAGGAAAACGACTGCAGGGGGTAGACTGGAATTGCCCTGAAAGCATAGGAAAAGAGGCACAACGTCGACAATGATGCACTTGGCCAAAAAGGGCGTATGCGTTTTTTCCTGAATATATTCAGGGAAAAACGCATACGCCCTTTTTGGCCAACCAAGCAAGCCTGTAGAAGAAATCTGCAATACAATGAAATCTCACTGCCCCCCCCCCCCCGGGCAAAAGGGCCATCTGAGAAAAGTGTAAAATCCAGAGAGGTAGGACAGGATATGGAGAACAGGGAGGCTTGTTATGCTGATTGGCAGGATGTAAATTGTGAACTGCCACCCTGGAGAAGAGTATGGTGTTTCCTGAAACACGTAAGAAATAAAGCAACACAGCCTATGGCAATTGCACTTATGGTCCTATTGCTTAGGGAAATTAAAATCAAAAACAGAGAGCCACCCCAAAGTTTGGGACGGCTGTGTTCACAAGAAGCTCGTCTACAGTACCAGGTAAATATCCGAGAAAGCAAAAAATGGATAAAGAAGTTGTGGCACGTACGTGCAAGGCAATATCACTCAGCAATGAAATCTTTGTCATCAGGCCCATAGAGGCATAGGGAGTGGATGCAGGTACGGTGATTCTACATGAACTACGTCAAACAGAAAAAGAAACATCATAAGATATCACTAATACACGGAATGTAAACTTGACTACACATGAACTGAATTACAAAACAGAACAGGGTCTCAAATTCAGAAAACCAACTAGTGCTTGCTTATGGGGAAAGGTGCCTTGGGGTGCTGCATAAAACCAGAGACTGAAATTAGCACAGATAACTTTCCATAAGCCAAATATGTAATAGACAAGACCTACTCCTTGCTCAACGAAATGGACCCAACACCACATATTCAACGCCTAGGAATATACCTGACTAGGAAGAATCTTAAAACCCATGGATATATATTTCTCCATAAGAGAATCAAGCGTGTGTACAGTGGCCAAAAGGCAGCAGTGAAAATCCGATAAATCCCATTATCAAAATAAATTTCGAAAACAAAACACAAAGACAGTGAAATAGAGAGCAATTCTTAAATAATTCACTCAGGGCATGTGATGCAACCGGGATTGACCACATCTACACCCAGAGCTGGTTGAGACATAAGGCTGGACACTTCAGGCTGATAGCATTGGTGAGTTTCGGTGAGCAAATGCAGACCCTTTGAAGTCATACTGCATGGTACCCATTCCATGGGTCCCAACTCTCCAGGTTGAAGGGATTCTTCCTTCAGCTAAAACATGCATGGGAAACACAGAGTATAGTACACCGTGAGATTGGGAAACGATTTAAAATGAATTTCAGTTTTCGTATCCTTGTCCTCGGGTTCACCATTTCAGACGCATTACTAACACTCTTCCCGCTTGGAGAGTCAGTGCCTTTAACCTCCTGTTTGGCACAGTTTGCAATTTCTGTACAAGATGAAAAGGAATAGGGAGAACCAATGAGAGACTAGCTGTAGGTGTCTGCACGGGCAAATGTAACACTTATTGCCCACCAGGAATAGGAATTAAACAAAGGCTCAGTGTGCCCTGCTGGAAACAGATTAGGGCCTGAAGCAATCCTGCGGTTTTGTGCCCAGCTCACAAGAAAGCGAGTTGAAGAAAGGAGCTCAGGGGCACTGTAATTCACAAACCTGCATTCATAATTGACAGCTATACTCCAAAAATATATTGAAGTAAGCCTGCGAAGGGGACTTGAAAGCGGGGCAGAATTTCATAAAAAAAAAGATTGCAGGGTGTAGACTGGAATTGCCCTGAAAGCATAGGAAAAGAGGCACAACGTCGACAATGATGCCCTTGGCCAAAAAGGGCGTATGCTTTTTTTCCTGAATATATTCAGGAAAAAACGCATACGCCCTTTTTGGCCAACCAAACAAGCTGGTAAATGAAATCTGCACTACAATGAAGTCTCACTGCCCCCCGGGCAAAAGGGCCATCTGAAAAAAGTGTAAAATCCAGAAAGGTAGGACAGGATATGGAGAACAGGGAGCCTTGTTATGCTGATTGGCAGGATGTAAATTGCCAGCAGCCACCCTGGAGAAGTGTATGGTGTTTCCTGAAACACGTAAGAAACAAAGCAACACAGCCTATGGCACTTCCACTTATGGTCCTATAGCTTACGGAAATTAAAATCAAAAACAGACAGCCACCCCAATATTTGGGACGACTGTGTTCACAGGAAGCTCGTCTACAGTATCAGGTAAATATCCCAGAAAGCAAAAAATGGATAAAGAAGTTGTGGCACGTACGTACAATGCAATATCACGCAGCAATGAAATCTGTGTCATCGGGCCCGTAGCGGCATTGTGAGTGGATGCAGATACGGTGATTCTACGTGAACTACGTCACACAGAAAAAGAAACATCATAAGATATCACTAATACACGGAATGTAAACTTGACTACACATGAACTGAATTACAAACCAGAACAGGGTCTCAAATTTAGAAAACCAACTAGTGCTTGCTTATGGGGAAAGGTGCGTTGGGGTGCTGCATAAAACCAGAGACTGAAATTAGCACAGATAACTTTCCATAAGCCAAATATGTAATAGACAAGACCTACTCCTTGCTCAACGAAATGGACCCAACACCACATATTCAACGCCTAGGAATATACCTGACTAGGAATAATCTTAAAACCCATGGATATATATGTCTCCGTAAGAGAATCAAGCGTGTGTACAGCGGCCGAAACGCAGCAGTGAAAATCCGATAAAGACCATTATCAAAATAAATTTCAAAAACAAAACACAAAGACAGTGAGATAGAGAGCAATTCTTAAATAATTCACTCAGGGCATGTGATGCAACCGGGATTGACCACATCTACAACCAGAGCTGGTTGAGACATAAGGCTGGACACTTCAGGCTGATAGCATTGGTGAGGTTCGGTGAGTAAATGCAGACCCTTTGAAGTCATACTGCATGGTACCCATTCCAAGGGTCCCAAGACTCCAGGTTCAAGGGATTCTTCCTCCAGCTAAAACATGCATGGGAAACCCAGAGTATCGTTCACCGTGTGATTGGGAAACGATTTAAAATGCATCTCAGTTTTCGTATCCTTGTCCTCGGGTTCACCATTCCAGACGCTTTACTAACACTCTCCCCGCTTGGAGAGTCAGTGCCTTTAACCTCCTGTTTGGCACAGCTTGCAGTTTCTGTGCAAGATGAACAGGAATAGGGAGAACCAATGAGAGACTAGCTGTAGTTGTCTGCACGGGTAAATGTAACGCTCATTTCCCACCAGGAAGAGGAATTAACCAAAGGCTCAGCGTGCCCTGCTGGAAACAGATTAGTGCCTGAAGCAATCCTGCGGTTTTCTGCCCAGCACACAAGAAAGCGAGTTGAAGAAAGGAGCTCAGGGGCACTGTAATTCACAAACCTGCAGAGTTATAAATGACAGCTATCTTCCAACAGTATATTGAAGTAAGCCTGCGAAGGGGACTTGAAAGCGGGGCAGAATTTCACGAAAACGATTGCAGGGGGTAGACTGGAATTGCCCTGAAAGCATAGGAAAAGAGGCACAACGTCGACAATGATGCACTTGGCCAAAAAGGGCGTATGCGTTTTTTCCTGAATATATTCAGGAAAAAACGCATATGCACTTTTTGGCCAACCAAGCAAGCCTGTAAAGGAGATCTGCACTACAATGAAGTCTCACTGCCCCCCTGGCAAAAGGGCCATCTGAAAAAAGTGTAAAATCCAGAAAGGTAGGACAGGATATGGAGAACAGTGAGCCTTGTTATGCTGATTGGGAGGATGTAAATTGCCAACAGCCACCCTGGAGAAGTGTATGGTGTTTCCTGAAACACGTAAGAAATAAAGGAACACAGCCTATGGCAATTGCACTTTTGGTCCTTTTGCTTAGGGAAATTCAAATCAAAAACAGTGATCCAACCCAAACTTTGGGACGGCTTTGTTCCCAAAACTCGTCTAGAGTACCAGGTAAATATCCCAGAAAGCAAAAAATGGATAAAGAAGTTGTGGCACGTACGTGCAATGCAATATCACTCAGCAATAAAATCTGTGTCATCAGGCCCATAGCGGCATAGTGAGTGGATGCAGGTACGGTGATTCTACGTGAACTACGTCACACAGAAAAAGAAACATCATTAGATATCACTAATACACGGAATGTAAATTTAACTACACATGAACTGAATTACAAAACAGAACAGGGTCTCAAATTTAGAAAACCAACTAGTGCTTGCTTATGGGGAAAGGTGCCTTGGGGTGCTGCATAAAACCAGAGACAGAAATTAGCACAGATAACATTCCATAAGCCAAATATATAATAGACAAGACCTACTCCTTGCTCAACGAAATGGACTCAACACCACATATTCAACGCCTAGGAATATACCTGACTAGGAAGAATCTTAAAACCCATGGATATATATGTCTCCGTAAGAGAATCAAGCGTGTGTACAGCAGCCGATACGCAGCAGTGAAAATCCGATAAATTCCATTATCAAAATAAATTTCGAAAACAAAACACAAAGACAGTGTAATAGAGAGCAATTCTTAAATAATTCACTCAGGGCATGTGATGCAACCGGGATTGACCACATCTACACCCAGAGCTGGTTGAGACATAAGGCTGGACACTTCAGGCTGATAGCATTGGTGAGTTTCAGTGAGCAAATGCAGACCCTTGGAAGTCATACTGCATGGTACCTATTCCATGGGTCCCAACTCTTCACGGTCAAGTGATTCTTCCTCCAGCTAAAACATGCATGGGAAACCCACAGTATGGTCCACCGTGTGATTGGGAAACGATTTAAAATGCATCTCAGTTTTCGTATCCTGGTCCTCGGGTTCACCATTCCAGATGCTTTACTAACACTCTCCGTGCTTGGAGAGTCAGTGCCTTTAACCTCCTCTTTGGCACATCTTGCAATTTCTGTGCAAGATGAACAGGAATAGGGAGAACCAATGAGAGACTAGCTATAGGTGTCTGCACGGGCAAATGTAACGCTCATTGCCCACCAGGAAGAGTAATTAAACAAAGGCTCAGTGTGCCCTGCTGGAAACAGATTAGGGCCTGAAGCAATCCTGCGGTTTTGTGCCCAGCTCACAAGAAAGCGAGTTGAAGAAAGGAGCTCAGGGGCACTGTAATTCACAAACCTGCAGAGTTATAAATGACAGCTATCCTCCAAAAATATATTGAAGTAAGCCTGCGAAGGGGACTTGAAAGCGGGGCAGAGTTTCAGGAAAACGATTGCAGGGGGTAGACTGAAATTGCCCTGAAAGCATAGGAAAAGAGGCAGAACGTCGACAATGATGCACTTGGCCAAAAAGGGCGTATGCGTTTTTTCCTGAATATATTCAGGAAAAAACGCATACGCCCTTTTTGGCCAACCAAGCAAGCCTGTAATGGAAATCTGCACTACAATGAAGTCTCACTGCCCCCCGGGCAAAAGGGCCATCTGAAAAAAGTGTAAAATCCAGAAAGGTAGGACAGGATATGGAGAACAGGGAGCCTTGTTATGCTGATTGGCAGTATGTAAATTGCCAGCAGCCACCCTGGAGAAGTGTATGGTGTTTCCTGAAACACGTAAGAAACAAAGCAACACAGCCTATGGCACTTACACTTATGGTCCCAAAGATAACGGAAATTAAAATTAAATACAGACAGCCACGCCAATATTTGGGACGGCTGTGTTCACAAGAAGCTCGTCTACAGTATCAGGTAAATATCCCAGAAAGCAAAAACTGGATAAAGAAGTTGTGGCACGTACGTGCAATGCAATATCACTCAGCAATGAAATCTGTGTCATCAGGCCCGTAGCGGCATAGTGAGTGGATGCAGGTACGGTGATTCTACGTGAACTACGTCACACAGAAAAAGAAACATCATAAGATATCACTAATACACGGAATGTAAACTTGACTACACATGAACTGAATTACAAAACAGAACAGGGTCTCAAATTTAGAAAACCATCTAGTGCTTGCTTATGGGGAAAGGTGCCTTTGGGTGTTGCATAAAACCAGAGACTGAAATTAGCACAGATAACTTTCCATAAGCCAAATATGTAATAGACAAGACCTACTCCTTGCTCAACGAAATGGACCCAACACCAAATATTCAACGCCTAGGAATATACCTGACTAGGAAGAATCTTAAAACTCATGGATATATATGTCTCCGTAAGAGAATCAAGCGTGTGTACAGCGGCCGAAACGCAGCAGTGAAAATCCGATAAATCCCATTATCAAAATAAATTTCGAAAACAAAACACAAAGACAGTGAAATAGAGAGCAATTCTTAAATAATTCACTCAGGGCATGTGATGCAACCAGGACTGACCACATCTACACCCAGAGCTGGTTGAGACATAAGGCTGGACACTTCAGGCTGATAGCATTGGTGAGTTTCGGTGAGCAAATGCAGACCCTTTGAAGTCATACTGCATGGTACCTATTCCATGGGTCCCAACACTTCAGGGTCAAGGGATTCTTCCTCCAGCTAAAACATGCATGGGAAACCCACAGTATGGTCCACCGTGTGATTGGGAAACGATTTAAAATGCATCTCAGTTTTCGTATCCTGGTCCTCGGGTTCACCATTCCAGATGCTTTACTAACACTCTCCCTGCTTGGAGAGTCAGTGCCTTTAACCTCCTCTTTGGTACAGCTTGCAATTTCTGTGCAAGATGAACAGGAATAGGGAGAACCCATGAGAGACTAGCTTTAGGTGTGTGCACGGGCAAATGTAACGCTCATTTCCCACCAGGAAGAGGAATTAACCAAAGGCTCAGCGTGCCCTGCCGGAAACAGATTAGGGCCTGAAGCAATCCTGCGGTTTTGTGCCCAGCTCACAAGAAAGCGAGTTGAAGAAAGGAGCTCAGGGGCACTGTAATTCACAAACCTGCAGAGATATAATTCACAGCTATCCTCCAAAAATATATTGAAGTAAGCCTGCGAAGGGGACTTGAAAGCGGGGCAGAGTTTCAGGAAAACCATTGCAGGGGGTAGACTGGAATTGCCCTGAAAGCATAGGAAAAGAGGCACAACGTCGACAATGATGCACTTGGCCAAAAAGGGTGTATGCTTTTTTTCCTGAATATATTCAGGAAAAAACGCATACGCCCTTTTTGGCCAACCAAGCAAGCCTGTAAAGGAAATCTGCACTACAATGAAGTCTCACTGCCCCCCGGGCAAAAGGGCCATCTGAAAAAAGTGTAAAATCCAGAAAGGTAGGACAGGATATGGACAACAGGGAGCCTTGTTATGCTGATTGGCAGGATGTAAATTGCCAGCAGCCACCCTGGAGAAGTGTATGGTGTTTCCTGAAACACGTAAGAAACAAAGCAACACAGCCTATGGCACTTCCACTTATGGTCCTATAGCTTACGGAAATTAAAATCAAAAACAGACAGCCACCCCAATATTTGGGACGACTGTGTTCACAAGAAGCTCGTCTACAGTATCAGGTAAATATCCCAGAAAGCAAAAAATGGATAAAGAAGTTGTGGCACGTACGTACAATGCAGTATCACTCAGCAATGAAATCTGTGTCATCAGGCCCGTAGCGGCATAGTGAGTGGATGCAGGTACGGTGATTCTACGTGAACTACGTCACACAGAAAAAGAAACATCATAAGATATCACTAATACACGGAATGTAAACTTGACTACACATGAACTGAATTACAAAACAGAACAGGGTCTCAAATTTAGAAAACCAACTAGTGCTTGCTTATGGGGAAAGGTGCCTTGGGGTGCTGCATAAAACCAGAGACTGAAATTAGCACAGAAAACTTTCCATAAGCCAAATATGTAATAGCCAAGACCTACTCCTTGCTCAACGAAATGGACCCAACACCACATATTCAACGCCTAGGAATATACCTGACTAGGAAGAATCTTAAAACCCATGGATATATATGTCTCCGTAAGAGAATCAAGCGTGTGTACAGCGGCCGAAACGCAGCAGTGAAAATCCAATAAATCCCATTATCAAAATAAATTTCGAAAAGAAAACACAAAGACAGTGAAATAGAGAGCAATTCTTAAATAATTCACTCAGGGCATGTGATGCAACCGGGATTGACCACATCAACACCCAGAACTGGTTGAGACATAAGGCTGGACACTTCAGGTTGCTAGCGTTGGTGAGTTTCGGTGAGCAAATGCAGACCCTTTGAAGTCATACTGCATGGTACGCATGCCATGGGTCCCAACTCTCCAGGTTCAAGTGATTCTTCCTCCAGCTAAAACATGCATGGGAAACACAGAGTATGGTACACAGTGAGATTGGGAAACGATTTAAAATGGATCTCATTTTTCGTATCCTTGTCCTCGGTTTCACCATTCCAGACGCATTACTAACACTCTCCCCGCTTGGAGAGTCAGTGCCTTTAACCTCCTGTTTGGCACAGCTTGCAATTTCTGCGCAAGATGAACAGGAATAGGGAGAACCAATGAGAGACTAGCTATAGGTGTCTGCACGGGCAAATGTAAGGCTCATTTCCCACCAGGAAGAAGAATTAACCAAAGGATCAGCATGCCCTGCCGGAAACAGATTAGGGCCTGAAGCAATCCTGCGGTTTTGTGCCCAGCTCACAAGAAAGCGAGTTGAAGAAAGGAGCTCAGGGTCACTGTAATTCACAGACCTGCAGAGTTATAAATGACAGCTATCCTCCAAAAATATATTGAAGTAAGCCTGCGAAGGGGACTTGAAAGCGGGGCAGAATTTCAGGAAAACGATTGCAGGGGGTAGACTGGAATTGCCCTGAAAGCATAGGAAAAGAGGCACAACGTCGACAATGATGCACTTGGCCAAAAAGTGCGTATGCGTATTTTCCTGAATATATTCAGGAAAACATGCATACACACTTTTTGGTAAACCAAGCAAGCCTGTAAAGGAAATGTGCACTAAAATGAAGTCTCCCTTCCCCCTGGGCAAAAGGGCCATCTGAAAAAAGTGTAAAATCCAGAAAGGTAGGACAGGATTTGGAGAACAGGGAGCCTTGTTATGCTGATTGGCAGGATGTAAATTGCCAGCAGCCACCCTGGAGAAGTGTATGGTGTTTCCTGAAACACGTAAGAAACAAAGCAACACAGCCTATGGCACTTCCACTTATGGTCCTATAGCTTACGGAAATTAAAATCAAAAACAGACAGCCACCCCAATATTTGGGACGGCTGTGTTCAAAAGAAGCTCGTCTACAATATCAGGTAAATATCCCAGAAAGCAAAAAATGGATAAAAAAGTTGCGGTACGTACGTACAATGCAATATCACTCAGCAATGAAATCTGTGTCATCAGGCCCGTAGCAGCATAGTGAATGGATGCACGTACGGTGATTCTACGTGAACTACGTCACACAGAAAAAGAAACATCATAAGATATCACTAATACACGGAATGTAAACTTGACTACACATGAACTGAAATACAAAACAGAACAGGGTCTCAAATTTAGAAAACCAACTAGTGCTTGCTTATGGGGAAAGGTGCCTTGGGGTGCTGCATAAAACCAGAGACTGAAATTAGCACACATAACTTTCCATAAGCCAAATATGTAATAGACAAGACCTACTCCTTGCTCAACGAAATGGACCCAACACCACATATTCAACGCCTAGGAATATACCTGACTAGGGAGAATCTTAAAACCCATGGATATATATGTCTCCATAAGAGAATCAAGCGTGTGTACAGCAGCCGAAACGCAGCAGTGAAAATCCGATAAATCCCATTATCAAAATAAATTTCGAAAACAAAACACAAAGACAGTGAAATAGAGAGCAATTCTTAAATAATTCACTCAGGGCATGTGATGCAACCGGGATTGACCACATCTACACCCAGAGCTGGTTGAGACATAAGCCTGGACACTTCAGGCTGATAGCACTGGTGAGTTTTGGTGAGCAAATGCAGACCCTTTGAAGTCATACTGCATGGTACCCATTCCACGGGTCCCAACTCTCCAGGTTCAAGGGATTCTTCCTCCCGCTAAAACATGAACGGGAAACCCAGAGTATCGTCCACCGTGTGATTGGGAAACGATTTAAAATGCATCTCAGTTTTCATATCCTGGTCCTCGGGTTCACCATTCCAGATGCTTTACTAACACTCTCCCTGATTGGAGAGTCCGTGCCTTTAACCTCCTCTTTGGCACAGCTTGCAATTTCTGTGCAAGATGAATAGGAATAGGGAGAACCAATGAGTGACTAGCTATAGGTGTCTGCACGGGCAAATGTAACGCTCATTTCCCACCAGGAAGAGGAAGTAACCAAAGGTTCAGCGTGCCCTGCCGGAAACAGATTAGGGCCTGAAGCAATCCTGCGGTTTTGTGCCCAGCTCACAAGAAAGCGAGTTGAAGAAAGGAGCTCAGGGGCACTGTAATTCACAAACCTGCAGAGTTATAAATGACAGCTATCCTCCAAAAATATATTGAAGTAAGCCTGCGAAGGGGACTTGAAAGCGGGGCAGAGTTTCAGGAAAACCATTGCAGGGGGTAGACTGGAATTGCCCTGAAAGCATAGGAAAAGAGGCACAACGTCGACAATGATGCACTTGCCCAAAAAGGGCGTATATGTTTTTTCCTGAATATATTCAGGAAAAAACGCATACGCCCTTTTTGGCCAACCAAGCAAGCCTGTAAAGGAAATCTGCACTAAAATGAAGTCTCACTGCCGCCCGGGCAAAAGGGCCATCTGAAAAAAGTGTAAAATCCAGAAAGGTAGGACAGGATATGGAGAACAGGGAGCGTTGTTATGCTGATTGGCAGGATGTAAATTGCCAGCAGCCACCCTGGAGAAGTGTATGATGTTTCCTGAAACACGTAAGAAACCAAGCAACACAGCCTATCGCACCTCCACTTATGGTCCTATAGCTTACGGAAATTAAAATCAAAAACAGACAGCCACCCCAATATTTGGGACGGCTGTGTTCACAAGAAGCTCGTCTACAGTATCAGGTAAATATCCCAGAAAGCAAAAAATGGATAAAGAAGTTGTGGCACGTACGTACAATGCAATATCACTCAGCAATGATCTCTGTGTCATCAGGCCCGTAGCGGCATAGTGAGTGGATGCAGGTACGGTGATTCTACGTGAAATACGTCACACAGAAAAAGAAACATCATAAGATATCACTAATACACGGAATGTAAACTTGACTACACATGAACTGAAATACAAAACAGAACAGGGTCTCAAATTTAGAAAACCAACTAGTGCTTGCTTATGGGGAAAGGTGCCTTGGGGTGCTGCATAAAACCAGAGACTGAAATTAGCACAGATAACTTTCCATAAGCCAAATATGTAATAGACAAGACCTACTCCTTGCTCAACGAAATGGACCCAACACCACATATTCAACGCCTAGGAATATACCTGACTAGGAAGAATCTTAAAACCCATGGATATATATGTCTCCATAAGAGAATCAAGCGTGTGTACTGCGGCCGAAACGCAGCAGTGAAAATCAGATAAATCCCATTATCAAAATAAATTTCGAAAACAAAACACAAAGACAGTGTAATAGAGAGCAATTCTTTAATAATTCACTCAGGGCATGTGATGCAACCGGGATTTAACACATCTACACCCAGAGCTGGTTGAGACATAAGGCTGGACACTTCAGGCTGATAGCATTGGTGAGTTTCGGTGAGCAAATGCAGACCCTTTGACGTCACACTGCATGGTATCTATTCCATGGGTCCCAACTCTCCAGGTTCAAGGGATTCTTCCTCCAGCTAAAACATGCATGGGAAACCCAGAGTATCGTCCACCGTGTGATTGGGAAACGATTTAAAATGCATCTCAGTTTTCGTATCCTGGTCCTCGGGTTCACCATTCCAGATGCTTTACTAACACTCTCCCCGCTTGCAGAGTCAGTGCCTTTAACCTCCTCTTTGGCACAGCTTGCAATTTCTGTGCAAGATGAACAGGAATAGGGAGAACCCATGAGAGACTAGCTATAGGTGTCTGCACGGGCAAATGTAACGCTCATTTCCCACCAGGAAGAGGAATTAACCAAAGGCTCAGCGTGCCCTGCCGGAAACAGATTAGGGCCTGAAGCAATCCTGCGGTTTTGTGCCCAGCTCACAAGAAAGCGAGTTGAAGAAAGGAGCTCAGGGGCACTGTAATTCACAAACCTGCAGAGTTATAAATGACAGCTATCCTCCAAAAATATATTGAAGTAAGCCTGCGAAGGGGACTTGAAAGCGGGGCAGAATTTCAGGAAAATGATTGCAGGGGGTAGAGTGGAATTGCCCTGAAAGCATAGGAAAAGAGGCACAACGTCGACAATGATGCACTTGGCCAAGAAGGGCGTATGCGTTTTTTCCTGAATATATTCAGGAAGAAACGCATACGCCCTTTTTGGCCAACCAAGCAAGCCTGTAAAGGAAATCTGCACTACAATGAAGTTTCACTGCCCCCCGGGCAAAAGGGCCATCTGAAAAAAGTGTAAAATCTAGAAAGGTAGGACAGGATATGGAGAACAGGGAGCCTTGTTATGCTGATTGGCAGGATGTGAATTGCCAGCAGCCACCCTGGGGAAGTGTATGATGTTTCCTGAAACACGTAAGAAACAAAGGAACACAGCCTATGGCACTTCCACTTATGGTCCTATAGCTTACGGGAATTAAAAGCAAAAACAGACAGCCACCCCAATATTTGGGACGGCTGTGTTCACAAGAAACTCGTCTACAGTATCAGGTAAATATCCCAGAAAGCAAAAAATGGATAAAGAAGTTGTGGCACGTACGTACAATGCAATATCACTCAGCAATGAAATCTGTGTCATCAGGCGCATAGCGGCATAGTCAGTGGATGCAGATACGGTGATTCTACGTGAACTACGTCACACAGAAAAAGAAACATCATAAGATATCACTAATACACGGAATGTAAACTTGAGTACACATGAAGTGAATTACAAAACAGAACAGGGTCTCAAATTTAGAAAATCAACTAGTGCTTGCTTATGGGGAAAGGTGCCTTGGGGTGCTGCATAAAACCAGAGACAGAAATTAGCACAGATAACATTCCATAAGCCAAATATATAATAGACAAGACCTACTCCTTGCTCAACGAAATGGACTCAACACCACATATTCAACGCCTAGGAATATACCTGACTAGGAAGAATCTTAAAACCCATGGATATATATGTCTCCGTAAGAGAATCAAGCGTGTGTACAGCAGCCGATACGCAGCAGTGAAAATCCGATAAATTCCATTATCAAAATAAATTTCGAAAACAAAACACAAAGACAGTGTAATAGAGAGCAATTCTTAAATAATTCACTCAGGGCATGTGATGCAACCGGGATTGACCACATCTACACCCAGAGCTGGTTGAGACATAAGGCTGGACACTTCAGGCTGATAGCATTGGTGAGTTTCAGTGAGCAAATGCAGACCCTTGGAAGTCATACTGCATGGTACCTATTCCATGGGTCCCAACTCTTCACGGTCAAGTGATTCTTCCTCCAGCTAAAACATGCATGGGAAACCCACAGTATGGTCCACCGTGTGATTGGGAAACGATTTAAAATGCATCTCAGTTTTCGTATCCTGGTCCTCGGGTTCACCATTCCAGATGCTTTACTAACACTCTCCGTGCTTGGAGAGTCAGTGCCTTTAACCTCCTCTTTGGCACAGCTTGCAATTTCTGTGCAAGATGAACAGGAATAGGGAGAACCAATGAGAGACTAGCTATAGGTGTCTGCACGGGCAAATGTAACGCTCATTGCCCACCAGGAAGAGTAATTAAACAAAGGCTCAGTGTGCCCTGCTGGAAACAGATTAGGGCCTGAAGCAATCCTGCGGTTTTGTGCCCAGCTCACAAGAAAGCGAGTTGAAGAAAGGAGCTCAGGGGCACTGTAATTCACAAACCTGCAGAGTTATAAATGACAGCTATCCTCCAAAAATATATTGAAGTAAGCCTGCGAAGGGGACTTGAAAGCGGGGCAGAGTTTCAGGAAAACGATTGCAGGGGGTAGACTGAAATTGCCCTGAAAGCATAGGAAAAGAGGCAGAACGTCGACAATGATGCACTTGGCCAAAAAGGGCGTATGCGTTTTTTCCTGAATATATTCAGGAAAAAACGCATACGCCCTTTTTGGCCAACCAAGCAAGCCTGTAATGGAAATCTGCACTACAATGAAGTCTCACTGCCCCCCGGGCAAAAGGGCCATCTGAAAAAAGTGTAAAATCCAGAAAGGTAGGACAGGATATGGAGAACAGGGAGCCTTGTTATGCTGATTGGCAGTATGTAAATTGCCAGCAGCCACCCTGGAGAAGTGTATGGTGTTTCCTGAAACACGTAAGAAACAAAGCAACACAGCCTATGGCACTTACACTTATGGTCCCAAAGATAACGGAAATTAAAATTAAATACAGACAGCCACGCCAATATTTGGGACGGCTGTGTTCACAAGAAGCTCGTCTACAGTATCAGGTAAATATCCCAGAAAGCAAAAACTGGATAAAGAAGTTGTGGCACGTACGTGCAATGCAATATCACTCAGCAATGAAATCTGTGTCATCAGGCCCGTAGCGGCATAGTGAGTGGATGCAGGTACGGTGATTCTACGTGAACTACGTCACACAGAAAAAGAAACATCATAAGATATCACTAATACACGGAATGTAAACTTGACTACACATGAACTGAATTACAAAACAGAACAGGGTCTCAAATTTAGAAAACCATCTAGTGCTTGCTTATGGGGAAAGGTGCCTTTGGGTGTTGCATAAAACCAGAGACTGAAATTAGCACAGATAACTTTCCATAAGCCAAATATGTAATAGACAAGACCTACTCCTTGCTCAACGAAATGGACCCAACACCAAATATTCAACGCCTAGGAATATACCTGACTAGGAAGAATCTTAAAACTCATGGATATATATGTCTCCGTAAGAGAATCAAGCATGTGTACAGCGGCCGAAACGCAGCAGTGAAAATCCGATAAATCCCATTATCAAAATAAATTTCGAAAACAAAACACAAAGACAGTGAAATAGAGAGCAATTCTTAAATAATTCACTCAGGGCATGTGATGCAACCGGGATTGACCACATCTACACCCAGAGCTGGTTGAGACATAAGGCTGGACACTTCAGGTTGCTAGCGTTGGTGAGTTTCGGTGAGCAAATGCAGACCCTTTGAAGTCATACTGCATGGTACGCATGCCATGGGTCCCAACTCTCCAGGTTCAAGTGATTCTTCCTCCAGCTAAAACATGCATGGGAAACACAGAGTATGGTACACAGTGAGATTGGGAAACGATTTAAAATGGATCTCATTTTTCGTATCCTTGTCCTCGGTTTCACCATTCCAGACGCATTACTAACACTCTCCCCGCTTGGAGAGTCAGTGCCTTTAACCTCCTGTTTGGCACAGCTTGCAATTTCTGCGCAAGATGAACAGGAATAGGGAGAACCAATGAGAGACTAGCTATAGGTGTCTGCACGGGCAAATGTAAGGCTCATTTCCCACCAGGAAGAAGAATTAACCAAAGGATCAGCATGCCCTGCCGGAAACAGATTAGGGCCTGAAGCAATCCTGCGGTTTTGTGCCCAGCTCACAAGAAAGCGAGTTGAAGAAAGGAGCTCAGGGTCACTGTAATTCACAGACCTGCAGAGTTATAAATGACAGCTATCCTCCAAAAATATATTGAAGTAAGCCTGCGAAGGGGACTTGAAAGCGGGGCAGAATTTCAGGAAAACGATTGCAGGGGGTAGACTGGAATTGCCCTGAAAGCATAGGAAAAGAGGCACAACGTCGACAATGATGCACTTGGCCAAAAAGTGCGTATGCGTATTTTCCTGAATATATTCAGGAAAACATGCATACACACTTTTTGGTAAACCAAGCAAGCCTGTAAAGGAAATGTGCACTAAAATGAAGTCTCCCTTCCCCCTGGGCAAAAGGGCCATCTGAAAAAAGTGTAAAATCCAGAAAGGTAGGACAGGATTTGGAGAACAGGGAGCCTTGTTATGCTGATTGGCAGGATGTAAATTGCCAGCAGCCACCCTGGAGAAGTGTATGGTGTTTCCTGAAACACGTAAGAAACAAAGCAACACAGCCTATGGCACTTCCACTTATGGTCCTATAGCTTACGGAAATTAAAATCAAAAACAGACAGCCACCCCAATATTTGGGACGGCTGTGTTCAAAAGAAGCTCGTCTACAATATCAGGTAAATATCCCAGAAAGCAAAAAATGGATAAAAAAGTTGCGGTACGTACGTACAATGCAATATCACTCAGCAATGAAATCTGTGTCATCAGGCCCGTAGCAGCATAGTGAATGGATGCACGTACGGTGATTCTACGTGAACTACGTCACACAGAAAAAGAAACATCATAAGATATCACTAATACACGGAATGTAAACTTGACTACACATGAACTGAAATACAAAACAGAACAGGGTCTCAAATTTAGAAAACCAACTAGTGCTTGCTTATGGGGAAAGGTGCCTTGGGGTGCTGCATAAAACCAGAGACTGAAATTAGCACACATAACTTTCCATAAGCCAAATATGTAATAGACAAGACCTACTCCTTGCTCAACGAAATGGACCCAACACCACATATTCAACGCCTAGGAATATACCTGACTAGGGAGAATCTTAAAACCCATGGATATATATGTCTCCATAAGAGAATCAAGCGTGTGTACAGCAGCCGAAACGCAGCAGTGAAAATCCGATAAATCCCATTATCAAAATAAATTTCGAAAACAAAACACAAAGACAGTGAAATAGAGAGCAATTCTTAAATAATTCACTCAGGGCATGTGATGCAACCGGGATTGACCACATCTACACCCAGAGCTGGTTGAGACATAAGCCTGGACACTTCAGGCTGATAGCACTGGTGAGTTTTGGTGAGCAAATGCAGACCCTTTGAAGTCATACTGCATGGTACCCATTCCACGGGTCCCAACTCTCCAGGTTCAAGGGATTCTTCCTCCCGCTAAAACATGAACGGGAAACCCAGAGTATCGTCCACCGTGTGATTGGGAAACGATTTAAAATGCATCTCAGTTTTCATATCCTGGTCCTCGGGTTCACCATTCCAGATGCTTTACTAACACTCTCCCTGATTGGAGAGTCCGTGCCTTTAACCTCCTCTTTGGCACAGCTTGCAATTTCTGTGCAAGATGAATAGGAATAGGGAGAACCAATGAGTGACTAGCTATAGGTGTCTGCACGGGCAAATGTAACGCTCATTTCCCACCAGGAAGAGGAAGTAACCAAAGGTTCAGCGTGCCCTGCCGGAAACAGATTAGGGCCTGAAGCAATCCTGCGGTTTTGTGCCCAGCTCACAAGAAAGCGAGTTGAAGAAAGGAGCTCAGGGGCACTGTAATTCACAAACCTGCAGAGTTATAAATGACAGCTATCCTCCAAAAATATATTGAAGTAAGCCTGCGAAGGGGACTTGAAAGCGGGGCAGAGTTTCAGGAAAACCATTGCAGGGGGTAGACTGGAATTGCCCTGAAAGCATAGGAAAAGAGGCACAACGTCGACAATGATGCACTTGCCCAAAAAGGGCGTATATGTTTTTTCCTGAATATATTCAGGAAAAAACGCATACGCCCTTTTTGGCCAACCAAGCAAGCCTGTAAAGGAAATCTGCACTAAAATGAAGTCTCACTGCCGCCCGGGCAAAAGGGCCATCTGAAAAAAGTGTAAAATCCAGAAAGGTAGGACAGGATATGGAGAACAGGGAGCGTTGTTATGCTGATTGGCAGGATGTAAATTGCCAGCAGCCACCCTGGAGAAGTGTATGATGTTTCCTGAAACACGTAAGAAACCAAGCAACACAGCCTATCGCACCTCCACTTATGGTCCTATAGCTTACGGAAATTAAAATCAAAAACAGACAGCCACCCCAATATTTGGGACGGCTGTGTTCACAAGAAGCTCGTCTACAGTATCAGGTAAATATCCCAGAAAGCAAAAAATGGATAAAGAAGTTGTGGCACGTACGTACAATGCAATATCACTCAGCAATGATCTCTGTGTCATCAGGCCCGTAGCGGCATAGTGAGTGGATGCAGGTACGGTGATTCTACGTGAAATACGTCACACAGAAAAAGAAACATCATAAGATATCACTAATACACGGAATGTAAACTTGACTACACATGAACTGAAATACAAAACAGAACAGGGTCTCAAATTTAGAAAACCAACTAGTGCTTGCTTATGGGGAAAGGTGCCTTGGGGTGCTGCATAAAACCAGAGACTGAAATTAGCACAGATAACTTTCCATAAGCCAAATATGTAATAGACAAGACCTACTCCTTGCTCAACGAAATGGACCCAACACCACATATTCAACGCCTAGGAATATACCTGACTAGGAAGAATCTTAAAACCCATGGATATATATGTCTCCATAAGAGAATCAAGCGTGTGTACTGCGGCCGAAACGCAGCAGTGAAAATCAGATAAATCCCATTATCAAAATAAATTTCGAAAACAAAACACAAAGACAGTGTAATAGAGAGCAATTCTTTAATAATTCACTCAGGGCATGTGATGCAACCGGGATTTAACACATCTACACCCAGAGCTGGTTGAGACATAAGGCTGGACACTTCAGGCTGATAGCATTGGTGAGTTTCGGTGAGCAAATGCAGACCCTTTGACGTCACACTGCATGGTATCTATTCCATGGGTCCCAACTCTCCAGGTTCAAGGGATTCTTCCTCCAGCTAAAACATGCATGGGAAACCCAGAGTATCGTCCACCGTGTGATTGGGAAACGATTTAAAATGCATCTCAGTTTTCGTATCCTGGTCCTCGGGTTCACCATTCCAGATGCTTTACTAACACTCTCCCCGCTTGCAGAGTCAGTGCCTTTAACCTCCTCTTTGGCACAGCTTGCAATTTCTGTGCAAGATGAACAGGAATAGGGAGAACCCATGAGAGACTAGCTATAGGTGTCTGCACGGGCAAATGTAACGCTCATTTCCCACCAGGAAGAGGAATTAACCAAAGGCTCAGCGTGCCCTGCCGGAAACAGATTAGGGCCTGAAGCAATCCTGCGGTTTTGTGCCCAGCTCACAAGAAAGCGAGTTGAAGAAAGGAGCTCAGGGGCACTGTAATTCACAAACCTGCAGAGTTATAAATGACAGCTATCCTCCAAAAATATATTGAAGTAAGCCTGCGAAGGGGACTTGAAAGCGGGGCAGAATTTCAGGAAAATGATTGCAGGGGGTAGAGTGGAATTGCCCTGAAAGCATAGGAAAAGAGGCACAACGTCGACAATGATGCACTTGGCCAAGAAGGGCGTATGCGTTTTTTCCTGAATATATTCAGGAAGAAACGCATACGCCCTTTTTGGCCAACCAAGCAAGCCTGTAAAGGAAATCTGCACTACAATGAAGTTTCACTGCCCCCCGGGCAAAAGGGCCATCTGAAAAAAGTGTAAAATCTAGAAAGGTAGGACAGGATATGGAGAACAGGGAGCCTTGTTATGCTGATTGGCAGGATGTGAATTGCCAGCAGCCACCCTGGGGAAGTGTATGATGTTTCCTGAAACACGTAAGAAACAAAGGAACACAGCCTATGGCACTTCCACTTATGGTCCTATAGCTTACGGGAATTAAAAGCAAAAACAGACAGCCACCCCAATATTTGGGACGGCTGTGTTCACAAGAAACTCGTCTACAGTATCAGGTAAATATCCCAGAAAGCAAAAAATGGATAAAGAAGTTGTGGCACGTACGTACAATGCAATATCACTCAGCAATGAAATCTGTGTCATCAGGCGCATAGCGGCATAGTCAGTGGATGCAGATACGGTGATTCTACGTGAACTACGTCACACAGAAAAAGAAACATCATAAGATATCACTAATACACGGAATGTAAACTTGAGTACACATGAAGTGAATTACAAAACAGAACAGGGTCTCAAATTTAGAAAATCAACTAGTGCTTGCTTATGGGGAAAGGTGCCTTGGGGTGCTGCATAAAACCAGAGACAGAAATTAGCACAGATAACATTCCATAAGCCAAATATATAATAGACAAGACCTACTCCTTGCTCAACGAAATGGACTCAACACCACATATTCAACGCCTAGGAATATACCTGACTAGGAAGAATCTTAAAACCCATGGATATATATGTCTCCGTAAGAGAATCAAGCGTGTGTACAGCAGCCGATACGCAGCAGTGAAAATCCGATAAATCCCATTATCAAAATAAATTTCGAAAACAAAACACAAAGACAGTGAAATAGAGAGCAATTCTTAAATAATTAACTCAGGGCATGTGATGCAACCGGGATTTAACACATCTACACCCAGAGCTGGTTGAGACATAAGGCTGGACACTTCAGGCTGATAGCATTGGTGAGTTTCTGTGAGCAAATGCAGACCCTTTGAAGTCATACTGCATGGTACCCATTCCATGAGTCCCAACTCTCCAGGTTCAAGGGATTCTTCCTTCAGCTAAAACATGCATGGGAAACACAGAGTATGGTACACCGTGAGATTGGGAAACGATTTGAAATGGATCTCAGTTTTCGTATCCTTGTCCTCGGGTTCACCATTCCAGACGCTTTACTAACACTCTCCCCGCTTGGAGAGTCAGTGCCTTTAACCTCCTGTTTGGCACAGTTTGCAATTTCTGTGCAAGATGAACAGGAATAGGGAGAACCAATGAGAGACTAGCTGTAGGTGTCTGCACGGGCAAATGTAACACTCATTGCCCACCAGGAAGAGGAATTAAACAAAGGCTCAGTGTGCCCTGCTGGAAACCTATTAGGGCCTGAATCAATCCTGCGGTTTTGTGCCCAGCTCACAAGAAAGCGAGTTGAAGAAAGGAGCTAGGGGCACTGTAATTCACAAACCTGCAGAGTTATAATTGACAGCTATCCTCCAAAAATATATTGAAGTAAGCCTGCGAAGGGGACTTGAAAGCGGGGCAGAATTTCAGGAAAACGATTGCAGGGGGTAGACTGGAATTGCCCTGAAAGCATAGGAAAAGAGGCACAACGTCAACAATGATGCAATTGGCCAAAAAGGGCGTATGTGTTTTTTCCTGAATATATTCAGGAAAAAACGCATATGCCCTTTTTGGCCAACCAAGCAAGCCTGTAAAGGAAATCTGCACTACAATAAAGTCTCACTGCCCCCCGGGCAAAAGGGCCATCTGAAATAAGTGTAAAATCCAGAAAGGTAGGAGAGGATATGGACAACAGGGAGCCTTGTTATGCTGATTGGCAGGATGTAAATTGCCAGCAGCCACCCTGGAGAAGTGTATGGTGTTTCCTGAAACACGTAAGAAACAAAGCAACACAGCCTATGGCACTTCCACTTATGGTCCTATAGCTTACGGAAATTAAATTCAAAAACAGACAGCCACCCAAATATTTGAGACGGCTGTGTTCACAAGAAGCTCGTCTACAGTATCAGGTAAATATCCCAGAAAGCAAAAAATGGATAAAGAAGTTGTGGCACGTACGTACAATGCAATATCACTCAGCAATGAAATCTCTGTCAACAGGCCCGTAGCGGCATAATGAGTGGATGCAGGTACGGTGATTCTACGTGAACTACGTCACACAGAAAAAGAAACATCATAAGATATCACTAATACACGGAATGTAAACTTGACTACACATGAACTGAATTACAAAACAGAACAGGGTCTCAAATTTAGAAAACCAACTAGTGCTTGCTTATGGGGAAAGGTGCCTTGGGGTGCTGCATAAAACCAGAGACTGAAATTCGCACAGATAACTTTCCATAAGCCAAATATGTAATAGAAAAGACCTACTCCTTGCTCAAGGAAATGGACCCAACACCACATATTCAACGCCTAGGAATATACCTGACTAGGAAGAATCTTAAAACCCATGGATATATATGTCTCCGTAAGAGAATCAAGCGTGTGTACAGCGGCCGAAACGCAGCAGTGAAAATCCGATAAATCCCATTATCAAAATAAATTTCGAAAACAAAACACAAAGACAGTGAAATAGAGAGCAATTCTTAAATAATTCACTCAGGGCATGTGATGCAACCGGGATTGACCACATCTACACCCAGAGCTGGTTGAGACATAAGGCTGGACACTTCAGGCTGATAGCATTGGTGAGTTTCGGTGAGCAAATGCAGACCCTTTGAAGTCATACTGCATGGTACCCATTCCATGGGTCCCAACTCTCCAGGTTCAAGGGATTCTTCCTCCAGCTAAAACGTGCATGGGAAACCCAGAGTATCATCCACCATGTGATTGGGAAATGATTTAAAATGCATCTCAGTTTTCGTATCCTGGTCCTCGGGTTCACCATTCCAGATGCTTTAATAACACTCTCCCCGCTTGGAGAGTCAGTGCCTTTAACCTCCTGTTTGGCACAGCTTGCAATTTCTGTGCAAGATGAACAGGAATAGGGAGAACCAATGAGAGACTAGCTGTAGATGTCTGCACGGGCAAATGTAACGCTCATTTCCCACCAGGAAGAGGAATTAACCAAAGGCTCAGCATGCCCTGCCGGAAAAAGATTAGGGCCTGAAACAATCCTGCGGTTTTATGCCCAGCTCACAAGAAAGCGAGTTGAAGAAAGGAGCTCAAGGGCACTGTAATTCACAAACCTGCAGAGTTATAAATGACAGCTTTCCTCCAAAAATATATTGAAGTAAGCCTGCGAAGGGGACTTGATAGCGGGGCAGAATTTCAGGAAAACGATTGCAGGGGGTAGACTGGAATTGCCCTGAAAGCATAGGAAAACAGGCAGAACGTCGACAATGATGCACTTGGCCAAAAAGTGCTTATGCGTTTTTTCCTGAATATATTCAGGAAAAAACGCATACGCACTTTTTGGCCAACCAAGCAAGCCTGTAAAGGAAATCTGCACTACAATGAAGTCTCACTGCCCCCCGGGCAAAAGGGCCATCTGAAAAAAGTGTAAAATCCAGAAAGGTAGGACAGGATACGGAGAACAGGGAGCCTTGTTATGCTGATTGGTAGGATGTAAATTGCTAACAGCCACCCTGGAGAAGTGTATGGTGTTTCCTGAAACACGTAAGAAATAAAGCAACACAGCCTATGGCAATTGCACTTATGGTCCTATTCCTTAGGGAAATTAAAATCAAAAACAGAGAGCCACCCCAAAGTTTGGGACGGCTGTGTTCTCAATAAGCTCGTCTACAGTTCCAGGTAAATATCCCAGAAAGCAAAAAATGGATAAAGAAGTTGTGGCACTTACGTGCAATGCAGTAGCACTCAGCAATGAAATCCGTGTCATCAGGCCCGTAGCGGCATAGTGAGTGGATGCAGGTACGGTGATTCTACGTGAACTACGTCACACAGAAAAAGAAACATCATAAGATATCACTAATACACGGAATGTAAACTTGACTACACATGAACTGTATTACAAAACAGAACAGGGTCTCAAATTTAGAAAACCAACTAGTGCTTGCTTATGGGGAAAGGTGCCTTGGGGTGCTGCATAAAACCAGAGTTTGAAATTAGCACAGATAACATTCCATAAGCCAAACATGTAATAAACAAGACCTACTCCTTGCTCAACGAAATGGACTCAACACCACATATTCAACGCCTAGGAATATACCTGACTAGGAAGAATCTTAAAACCCATGGATATATATGTCTCCGTAAGAGAATCAAGCGTGTGTACAGCGGCCAAAACGCAGCAGTGAAAATCCGATAAATCCTATTATCAAAATAAATTTCGAAAACAAAACACAAACACAGTGAAATAGAGAGCAATTCTTAAATAATTCACTTAGGGCATGTGATGCAACCGGGATTGACCACATCTACACCCAGAGCTGGTTGAGACATAAGGCTGGACACTTCAGGTTGATAGCATTGGTGAGTTTCCGTGAGCAAATACAGACCCTTTGAAGTCATACTGCATGGTACCTATTCCATGGGTCCCAAATCTTCAGGTTCAAGGGATTCTTCCTCCAGCTAAAACATGCATGGGAAACCCACATTATGGTCCACGGTGTGATTGGGAAACGATTTAAAATGCATCTCAGTTTTCGTATCCTGGTCCTCGGGTTCACCATTCCAGATTCTTTACTAACACTCTCCCTGCTTGGAGAGTCAGTGCCTTTAACCTCCTGTTTGGCACAGCTTGCAATTTCTGTGCAAGATGAACAGGAATAGGGAGAACCAATGAGAGACTAGCTGTAGGTGTCTTCACGGGCAAATGTAACGCTCATTTCCCACCAGGAAGAGGAATTAAACAAAGGCTCAGCGTGCCCTGCTGAAAACAGATTAGGGCCTGAAGCAATCCTGCGGTTTTGTGCCCAGCTCACCAGAAAGCGAGTTGAAGAAAGGGGCTCAGGGGCACTGTAATTCACAAACCTGCAGAGTTATAAATGACAGCTATCCTCCAAAAATATATTGAAGTAAGCCTGCGAAGGGGACTTGAAAGCGGGGCAGAATTTCAGGAAAACGATTGCAGGGTATAGACTGGAATTGCCCTGAAAGCATAGGAAAAGAGGGACAACGTCGACAATGATGCACTTGGCCAAAAAGTGCGTATGCGTTTTTTCCTGAATATATTCAGGAAAAAACGCATACGCCCTTTTTGGCCAACCAAGCAAGCCTGTAAAGGAAATCTGCACTACAATGAAGTCTCACTGCCCCCCGGGCAAAAGGGCCATCTGAAAAAAGGGTAAAATCCAGAAAGGTAGGACAGGATATGGAGAACAGGGAGCCTTGTTATGCTGATTGGCAGGATGTAAATTGCCAGCAGCCACCCTGGAGAAGTGTATGGTGTTTCCTGAAACACGTAAGAAACAAAGCAACACAGCCTATGGCACTTCCACTTATGGTCCTATAGCTTACGGAAATTAAAATCAAAAACAGACAGCCACCCCAATATTTGGGACGGCTGTGTTCACAAGAAGCTCGTCTACAGTATCAGGTAAATATCCCAGAAAGCAAAAAATGGATAAAGAAGTTGTGGCACGTACGTACAATGCAATATCACTCAGCAATGAAATCTGTGTCATCAGGCCCATAGCGGCATAGTGAGTGGATGCAGGTACGGTGATTCTACGTGAACTACGTCACACAGAAAAAGAAACATCATAAGGTATCACTAATACACGGAATGTAAACTTGTCTACACATGAACTGAATTACAAAACAGAACAGGGTCTCAAATTTAGAAAACCAACTAGTGCTTGCTTATGGGGAAAGGTGCCTTGGGGTGCTGCATAAAACCAGAGACTGAAATTAGCACAGATAACTTTCCATTAGCCAAATATGTAATAGACAAGACCTACTCCTTGCTCAACGAAATGGACCCAACACCACATATTCAACGCCTAGGAATATACCTGACTAGGAAGAATCTTAAAACCCATGGATATATATGTCTCCGTAAGAGAATCAAGCGTGTGTACAGCGGCCGAAACGCAGCAGTGAAAATCCGATAAATCCCATTATCAAAATAAATTTTAAAAACAAAACACAAAGACAGTGAAATAGAGAGCAATTCTTAAATAATTCACTCAGGGCATGTGATGCAACCGGGATTGAACACATCTACACCCAGAGCTGGTTGAGACATAAGGCTGGACAGTTCAGGCTGATAGCATTGGTGAGTTTCGGTGAGCAAATGCAGACCCTTTGAAGTCATACTGCATGGTACCCATTCCATGGGTCCCAACTCTCCAGGTTCAAGGGATTCTTCCTCCAGCTAAAACATGCATGGGAAACCCAGAGTATCGTCCACCGTGTGATTGGGAAACGATTTAAAATGCATCTCAGTTTTCGTATCCTGGTCCTCGGGTTCACCATTCCAGATGCTTTACTAACACTCTCCCCGCTTGGAGAGTCAGTGCCTTTAACCTCCTATTTGGCACAGCTTGCAATTTCTGTGCAAGATGTACAGGAATAGGGAGAACCAATGAGAGACTAGCTGTAGGTGTCTGCACGGGCAAATGTAACGCTCATTGCCCTGCAGGAAGAGGAATTAAACAAAGGCTCAGTGTGCCCTGCTGGAAACAGATTAGGGCCTGAAGCAATCCTGCGGTTTTGTGCCCAGCTCACAAGAAAGCGAGTTGAAGAAAGGAGCTCAGGGGCACTGTAATTCACAAACCTGCAGAGTTATAAATGACAGCTATCTTCCAAAAGTATATTGAAGTAAGCCTGCGAAGGGGACTTGAAAGCGAGGCAGAATTTCAGGAAAACGATTGCAGGGGTACACTGGAATTGCCCTGAAAGTATAGGAAAAGAGGCACAACGTCGACAATGATGCACTTGGCCAAAAAGGGCGTATGCGTTTTTTCCTGAATATATTCAGGAAAAAACGCATACGCACATTTTGGCCAACCAAGCAAGCCTGTAAAGGAAATCTGCACTACAATGAAGTCTCACTGCCCCCCGGGCAAAAGGGCCATCTGAAAAAAGTGTAAAATCCAGAAAGGTAGGACAGGATATGGAGAACAGGGAGCCTTGTTATGCTGATTGGCAGGATGTAAATTGCCAACAGCCACCCTGGAGAAGTGTATGGTGTTTCCTGAAACACGTAAGAAATAAAGCAACACAGCCTATGGCAATTGCACTTATGGTCCTATTCCTTAGGGAAATTAAAATCAAAAACAGAGAGCCACCCCAAAGTTTGGGACGGCTGTGTTCCCAAGAAGCTCGTCTACAGTACCAGGTAAATACCCCAGAAAGCAAAAAATGGATAAAGAAGTTGTGGCACGTACGTGCAATGCAGTATCACTCAGCAATGAAATCTGTGTCATCAGGCCCGTAGCGGCATAGTGAGTGGATGCAGGTACGGTGATTCTACGTGAACTACGTCACACAGAAAAAGAAACATCATAAGATATCACTAATACACGGAATGAAAACTTGACTACACATGAACTGAATTACAAAACAGAACAGGGTCTCAAATTTAGAAAATTAACTACTGCTTGCTTATGGGGAAAGGTGCCTTGGGGTGCTGCATAAAACCAGAGACTGAAATTAGCACAGATAACTTTCCATAAGCCAAATATGCAATAGACAAGACCTACTCCTTGCTCAACGAAATGGACCCAACACCACATATTCAACGCCTAGGAATATACCTGACTAGGAAGAATCTTAACCCATGGATATATATGTCTCCGTAAGAGAATCAAGCGTGTGTACAGCGGCCGAAACGCAGCAGTGAAAATCCGATAAATCCCATTATCAAAATAAATTTCGAAAACAAAACACAAAGACAGTGAAATAGAGAGCAATTCTTAAATAATTCACTCAGGGCATGTGATGCAACCGGGATTGACCACATCTACACCCAGAGCTGGTTGAGACATAAGGCTGGACACTTCAGGCTGATAGCATTGGTGAGTTTCGGTGAGCAAATGCAGACCCTTTGAAGTCATACTGCATGGTACCTATTCCATGGGTCCCAACTCTTCAGGTTCAAGGGATTCTTCCTCCATCTAAAACATGCATGGGAAACCCACAGTATGGTCCACCGTGTGATTGGGAAACGATTTAAAATGCATCTCAGTTTTCGTATCCTGGTCCTCGGGTTCACCATTCCAGATGCTTCACTAAAACTCTCCCCGCTTGGAGAGTCAGTGCCTTTAACCTCCTGTTTGGCACAGCTTGCAATTTCTGTGCAAGATGAACAGGAATAGGGAGAACCAATGAGAGACTAAGTGTAGGTGTCTGCACGGGCAAATGTAACGCTCATTTCCCACCAGGAAGAGGAATTAAACAAAGGCTCAGCGTGCCCTGCTGAAAAAAGATTAGGGCCTGAAGCAATCCTGCGGTTTTGTGCCCAGCTCACAAGAAAGCGAGTTGAAGAAAGGGGCTCAGGGTCACTGTAATTCACAAACCTGCAGAGTTATAAATGACAGCTCTCCTCCAAAAATATATTGAAGTAAGACTGCGAAGGGGACTTGAAAGCGGGTCAGAATTTCAGGAAAACGATTGCAGGGGGTAGACTGGAATTGCCCTGAAAGCATAGGAAAAGAGGGACAACGTCAACAATGATGCACTTGGCCAAAAAGGGCGTATGCGTTTTTTCCTGAATATATTCAGGAAAAAACGCATACGCCCTTTTTGGCCAACCAAGCAAGCCTGTAAAGGAAATCTGCACTACAATGAAGTCTCACTGCCCCCTGGGCAATAGGGCCATCTGAAAAAAGTGTAAAATCCAGAAAGGTAGGACAGGATATGGAGAACAGGGAGCCTTGTTATGCTGATTGGCAGGATGTAAATTGCCAACAGCCACCCTGGAGAAGTGTATGGTGTTTCCTGAAACACGTAAGAAATAAAGCAACACAGCCTATGGCAATTGCACTTATGGTAATATTCCTTAGGGAAATTAAAATCAAAAACAGACAGCCACCCCAAAGTTTGGGACGGCTGTGTTCCCAAGAAGCTCGTCTACAGTACCAGGTAAATACCCCAGAAAGCAAAAAATGGATAAAGAAGTTGTGGCACGTACGTGCAATGCAGTATCACTCAGCAATGAAATCTGTGTCATCAGGCCCGTAGCGGCATAGTGAGTGGATGCAGGTACGGTGATTCTACGTGAACTACGTCACACAGAAAAAGAAACATCATAAGATATCACTAATACACGGAATGAAAACTTGACTACACATGAACTGAATTACAAAACAGAACAGGGTCTCAAATTTAGAAAACTAACTACTGCTTGCTTATGGGGAAAGGTGCCTTGGGGTGCTGCATAAAACCAGAGACTGAAATTAGCACAGATAACTTTCCATAAGCCAAATATGCAATAGACAAGACCTACTCCTTGCTCAACGAAATGGACCCAACACCACATATTCAACGCCTAGGAATATACCTGACTAGGAAGAATCTTAACCCAAGGATATATATGTCTCCGTAAGAGAATCAAGCGTGTGTACAGCGGCCGAAACGCAGCAGTGAAAATCCGATAAATCCCATTATCAAAATAAATTTCGAAAAAAAAACACAAAGACAGTGAAATAGAGAGCAATTCTTAAATAATTCACTCAGGGCATGTGATGCAACCGGGATTGACCACATCTACACCCAGAGCTGGTTGAGACATAAGGCTGGACACTTCAGGCTGATAGCATTGGGGAGTTTCGGTGAGCAAATGCAGACCCTTTGAAGTCATACTGCATGGTACCTATTCCATGGGTCCCAACTCTTCAGGTTCAAGGGATTCTTCCTCCATCTAAAACATGCATGGGAAACCCACAGTATGGTCCACCGTGTGATTGGGAAACGATTTAAAATGCATCTCAGTTTTCGTATCCTGGTCCTCGGGTTCACCATTCCAGATGCTTCACTAAAACTCTCCCCGCTTGGAGAGTCAGTGCCTTTAACCTCCTGTTTGGCACAGCTTGCAATTTCTGTGCAAGATGAACAGGAATAGGGAGAACCAATGAGAGACTAAGTGTAGGTGTCTGCACGGGCAAATGTAACGCTCATTTCCCACCAGGAAGAGGAATTAAACAAAGGCTCAGCGTGCCCTGCTGAAAAAAGATTAGGGCCTGAAGCAATCCTGCGGTTTTGTGCCCAGCTCACAAGAAAGCGAGTTGAACAAAGGGGCTCAGGGTCACTGTAATTCACAAACCTGCAGAGTTATAAATGACAGCTCTCCTCCAAAAATATATTGAAGTAAGCCTGCGAAGGGGACTTGAAAGCGGGGCAGAATTTCAGGAAAACGATTGCAGGGGGTAGACTGGAATTGCCCTGAAAGCATAGGAAAAGAGGGACAACGTCGACAATGATGCACTTGGCCAAAAAGGGCGTATGCGTTTTTTCCTGAATATATTCAGGAAAAAACGCATACGCCCTTTTTGGCCAACCAAGCAAGCCTGTAAAGGAAGTCTGCACTACAATGAAGTCTCACTGCCCCCTGGGCAAAAGGGCCATCTGAAAAAAGTGTAAAATCCAGAAAGGTAGGACAGGATATGGAGAACAGGGAGCCTTGTTATGCTGATTGGCAGGATGTAAATTGCCAGCAGCCACCCTGGAGAAGTGTATGGTGTTTCCTGCAACACGTAAGAAACAAAGCAACACAGCCTATGGCACTTCCACTTATGGTCCTATAGCTTACGGAAATTGAAATCAAAAACAGACAGCCACCCCAATATTTGGGACGGCTGTGTTCACAAGAAGCTCGTCTACAGTATCAGGTAAATATCCCAGAAAGCAAAAAATGGATAAAGAAGTTGTGGCATGTACGTACAATGCAATATCACTCAGAAATGAAATCTGTGTCTTCAGGCCCGTAGCAGCATAGTGAGTGGATGCAGGTACGGTGATTCTACGTGAACTACGTCACACAGAAAAAGAAACATCATAAGATATCATTAATACACGGAATGTAAACTTGACTACACATGAACTGAATTACAAAACAGAACAGGGTCTCAAATTTAGAAAACCAACTAGTGCTTGCTTATGGGAAAAGGTGCCTTGGGGTGCTGCATAAAACCAGAGACTGAAATTAGCACAGATAACTTTCCATAAGCCAAATATGTAATAGACAAGACCTACTCCTTTCTCAACGAAATGGACCCAACACCACATATTCAACGCCTAGGAATATACCTGACTAGGAAGAATCTTAAAACCCATGGATATATATGTCTCCGTAAGAGAATCAAGCATGTGTACAGCGGCGGAAACGCAGCAGTGAAAATCCGATAAATCCCATTATCAAAATAAATTTCGAAAACAAAACACAAAGACAGTGAAATAGAGAGCAATTCTTAAATAATTCACTCAGGGCATGTGATGCAACCGGGATTGACCACATCTACACCCAGAGCTGGTTGAGACATAAGGCTGGACACTTCAGGCTGATAGCAGTGGTGAGTTTTGGTGAGCAAATGCAGACCCTTTGAAGTCATACTGCATGGTACCCATTCCATGGTTCCAACTCTCCAGGTTCAAGGCATTCTTCCTCCAGCTAAAACATGCATGGGAAACCCACAGTATGGTCCACCGTGTGATTGGGAAACGATTTAAAATGCATCTCAGTTTTCGTATCCTGGTCCTCGGGTTCACCATTCCAGATGCTTTACTAAAACTCTCCCCGCTTGGAGAGTCAGTGCCTTTAACCTCCTGTTTGGCACAGCTTGCAATTTCTGTGCAAGATGAACAGGAATAGGGAGAACCAATGAGAGACTAGCTGTAGGTGTCTGCACGGGCAAATGTAATGCTCATTTTCCACCTGGAAGAGGAATTCAACAAAGGCTCAGCGTGCTCTGCTGAAAACAGATTAGGGCCTGAAGCAATCCTGCGGTTTTGTGCCCAGCTCACAAGAAAGCGAGTTGAAGAAAGGAGCTCAGGGGCACTGTAATTCACAAACCTGCAGAGTTATAAATGACAGCTATCCTGCAAAAATATATTGAAGTAAGCCTGCGAAGGGGACTTGAAAGCGGGGCAGAATTTCAGGAAAACGATTGCAGGGGGTAGACAGGAATTGCCCTGAAAGCATAGGAAGAGAGGCACAACGTCGAAAATGATGCACTTGGCCAAAAAGTGCATATGCGTTTTTTCCTGAATATATTAAGGAAAAAACGCATACGCCCTTTTTGGCCAACCAAGCAAGCCTGTAAAGGAAATCTGCACTACAATGATGTCTGACTGCCCGCCGGGAAAAAGGGCAATCTGAAAAAAGTGTAAAATCCAGAAAGGTAGGACAGGATATGTAGAACAGGGAGCCTTGTTATGCTGATTGGCAGGATGTAAATTGCCAGCAGCCACCCTGGAGAAGTGTATGGTGTTTCCTGAAACACGTAAGAAACAAAGCAACACAGCCTATGGCACTTTCACTTATGGTCCTATAGCTTACGGAAATTAAAATCAAAAACAGACAGCCACCCCAGTATTTGGGATGGCTGGGTTCACAAGAAGCTCGTCTACAGTATCAGGTAAATATCCCAGAAAGCAAAAAATGGATAAAGAAGTTGTGGCACGTACGTACAATGCAATATCACGCAGCAATGAAATCTGTGTCATCAGGACCGTAGCGGCATAGTGAGTGGATGCAGGTACGGTGATTCTACGTAAACTACGTCACACAGAAAAAGAAACATCATAAGATATCACTAATACACGGAATGTAAACTTGACTACACATGAACTGAATTACAAAACAGAACAGGGTCTCAAAATTAGAAAACCAACTAGTGCTTGCTTATGGGGAAAGGTGCGTTGGGGTGCTGCATAAAACCAGAGACTGAAATTAGCACAGATAACTTTCCATAAGCCAAATATGTAATAGACAAGACCTACTCCTTGCTCAACGAAATGGACTCAACACCACATATTCAACGCCTAGGAATATACCTGACTAGGAAGAATCTTAAAACCCATGGATATATATGTCTCCGTAAGAGAATCAAGCGTGTGTACAGCGGCCAAAACGCAGCAGTGAAAATCCGATAAATCCTATTATCAAAATAAATTTCGAAAACAAAACACAAACACAGTGAAATAGAGAGCAATTCTTAAATAATTCACTTAGGGCATGTGATGCAACCGGGATTGACCACATCTACACCCAGAGCTGGTTGAGACATAAGGCTGGACACTTCAGGTTGATAGCATTGGTGAGTTTCCGTGAGCAAATACAGACCCTTTGAAGTCATACTGCATGGTACCTATTCCATGGGTCCCAAATCTTCAGGTTCAAGGGATTCTTCCTCCAGCTAAAACATGCATGGGAAACCCACATTATGGTCCACGGTGTGATTGGGAAACGATTTAAAATGCATCTCAGTTTTCGTATCCTGGTCCTCGGGTTCACCATTCCAGATTCTTTACTAACACTCTCCCTGCTTGGAGAGTCAGTGCCTTTAACCTCCTGTTTGGCACAGCTTGCAATTTCTGTGCAAGATGAACAGGAATAGGGAGAACCAATGAGAGACTAGCTGTAGGTGTCTTCACGGGCAAATGTAACGCTCATTTCCCACCAGGAAGAGGAATTAAACAAAGGCTCAGCGTGCCCTGCTGAAAACAGATTAGGGCCTGAAGCAATCCTGCGGTTTTGTGCCCAGCTCACCAGAAAGCGAGTTGAAGAAAGGGGCTCAGGGGCACTGTAATTCACAAACCTGCAGAGTTATAAATGACAGCTATCCTGCAAAAATATATTGAAGTAAGCCTGCGAAGGGGACTTGAAAGCGGGGCAGAATTTCAGGAAAACGATTGCAGGGTATAGACTGGAATTGCCCTGAAAGCATAGGAAAAGAGGGACAACGTCGACAATGATGCACTTGGCCAAAAAGTGCGTATGCGTTTTTTCCTGAATATATTCAGGAAAAAACGCATACGCCCTTTTTGGCCAACCAAGCAAGCCTGTAAAGGAAATCTGCACTACAATGAAGTCTCACTGCCCCCCGGGCAAAAGGGCCATCTGAAAAAAGGGTAAAATCCAGAAAGGTAGGACAGGATATGGAGAACAGGGAGCCTTGTTATGCTGATTGGCAGGATGTAAATTGCCAGCAGCCACCCTGGAGAAGTGTATGGTGTTTCCTGAAACACGTAAGAAACAAAGCAACACAGCCTATGGCACTTCCACTTATGGTCCTATAGCTTACGGAAATTAAAATCAAAAACAGACAGCCACCCCAATATTTGGGACGGCTGTGTTCACAAGAAGCTCGTCTACAGTATCAGGTAAATATCCCAGAAAGCAAAAAATGGATAAAGAAGTTGTGGCACGTACGTACAATGCAATATCACTCAGCAATGAAATCTGTGTCATCAGGCCCATAGCGGCATAGTGAGTGGATGCAGGTACGGTGATTCTACGTGAACTACGTCACACAGAAAAAGAAACATCATAAGGTATCACTAATACACGGAATGTAAACTTGTCTACACATGAACTGAATTACAAAACAGAACAGGGTCTCAAATTTAGAAAACCACCTAGTGCTTGTTTATGGGGAAAGGTGCGTTGGGGTGCTGCATAAAACCAGAGACTGAAATTGGCACAGATAACTTTCCATAAGCCAAATATGTAATAGACAAGACCTACTCCTTGCTCAACGAAATGGACTCAACACCACATATTCAACGCCTAGGAATATACCTGACTAGGGTGAAACTTAAAACCCATGTATATATATGTCTCCGTAAGAGAATCAAGCGTGTGTACAGCGGCCGAAGCACAGCAGTGAAAATCCGATAAATCCCATTATCAAAATAAATTTCGAAAACAAAACACAAAGACAGTGAAATAGAGAGCAATTCTTAAATAATTCACTCAGGGCATGTGATGCAACCGGGATTGACCACATCTACACCCAGAGCTGGTTGAGACATAAGGCTGGACAGTTCAGGCTGATAGCATTGGTGAGTTTCGGTGAGCAAATGCAGACCCTTTGAAGTCATACTGCATGGTACCTATTCCATGGGTCCCAACTCTTCAGGTTCAAGGGATTCTTCCTCCATCTAAAACATGCATGGGAATCCCACAGTATGGTCCACCGTGTGATTGGGAAACGATTTAAAATGCATCTCAGTTTTCGTATCCTGGTCCTCGGGTTCACCATTCCAGATGCTTTACTAACACTCTCCCTGCTTGGAAAGTCAGTGCCTTTAACCTCCTGTTTGGCACAGCTTGCAATTTCTGTGCAAGATGAACAGGAATAGGGAGAACCAATGAGAGACTCGCTGTAGGTGTCTGCACGGGCAAATGTAATGCTCATTGCCCACCAGGAAGAGGAATTAAACAAAGGCTCAGTGTGCCCTGCCAGAAAGAGATTAGGGCCTGAAGCAATCCTGCGGTTTTGTGCCCAGCTCACAAGAAATCGAGTTGAAGAAAGGAGCTCAGGGGCACTGTAATTCACAAACCTGCAGAGTTATAAATGACAGCTATCCTCCAAAAATATATTGAAGTAAGCCTGCGAAGGGGACTTGAAAGCGGGGCAGAATTTCAGGAAAACGATTGCAGGGGGTAGACTGGATTTGCCCTGAAAGCATAGGAAAAGAGGCACAACGTCGACAATGATGCACTTGGCCAAAAAGGGCGTATGCGTTTTTTCCTGAATATATTCAGGAAAAAACGCATACGCACTTTTTTGCCAACCAAGCAAGCCTGCAAAGGAAATCTGCACTACAATGAAGTCTCACTGCCCCCCGGGCAAAAGGGCCATCTGAAAAAAGTGTAAAATCCAGAAAGGTAGGACAGGATATGGAGAACAGGGTGCCTTGTTATGCAGACTGGCAGGATATAAATTGCCAGCAGCCACCCTGGAGAAGTGTATAGTGTTTCCTGAATCACGTAAGAAACAAAGCAACACAGCCTATGGCACTTCCACTTATGGTCCTATAGCTTACGGAAATTAAAATCAAAAACAGATAGTCATCCCAATATTTGGGACGGCTGTGTTCACAAGAAGCTAGTCTACAGTACCAGGTATATGTCCCAGAAAGCAAAAAATGGATAAAGAAGTTGTGGCACGTACGTGCAATGCAATATCACTCAGCAATGAAATCTGTGTCATCAGGCCGGTAGCGGCATAGTGAGTGGATGCAGGTATGGTGATTCTACGTGAACTACGTCACACAGAAAAAGAAACATCATAAGATATCACTAATACACGGAATGTAAACTTGACTACACATGAACTGAATTACAAAACAGAACAGGTTCTCAAATTTAGAAAACCAACTAGTGCTTGCTTATGGGGAAAGGTGCCTTGGCTTGCTGCATAAAACCAGAGACTGAAATTAGCACAGATAACTTTCCATTAGCCAAATATGTAATAGACAAGACCTACTCCTTGCTCAACGAAATGGACCCAACACCACATATTCAACGCCTAGGTATATACCTGACTAGGAAGAATCTTAAAACCCATGGATATATATGTCTCCGTAAGAGAATCAAGCGTGTGTACAGCGGCCGAAACGCAGCAGTGAAAATCCGATAAATCCCATTATCAAAATAAATTTTAAAAACAAAACACAAAGACAGTGAAATAGAGAGCAATTCTTAAATAATTCACTCAGGGCATGTGATGCAACCGGGATTGACCACATCTACACCCAGAGCTGGTTGAGACATAAGGCTGGACAGTTCAGGCTGATAGCATTGGTGAGTTTCGGTGAGCAAATGCAGACCCTTTGAAGTCATACTGCATGGTACGCATTCCATGGGTCCCAACTCTCCAGGTTCAAGGGATTCTTCCTCCACCTAAAACATGCATGGGAAACCCAGAGTATCGTCCACCATGTGATTGGGAAACGATTTAAAATGCATCTCAGTTTTCGTATCCTGGTCCTCGGGTTCACCATTCCAGATGCTTTACTAACACTCTCCCCGCTTGGAGAGTCAGTGCCTTTAACCTCCTATTTGGCACAGCTTGCAATTTCTGTGCATGATGTACAGGAATAGGGAGAACCAATGAGAGACTAGCTGTAGGTGTCTGCACGGGCAAATGTAACGCTCATTGCCCAGCAGGAAGAGGAATTAAACAAAGGCTCAGTGTGCCCTGCTGGAAACAGATTAGGGCCTGAAGCAATCCTGCGGTTTTGTGCCCAGCTCACAAGAAAGCGAGTTGAAGAAAGGAGCTCAGGGGCACTGTAATTCACAAACCTGCAGAGTTATAAATGACAGCTATCCTCCAAAAATATATTGAAGTAAGCCTGCGAAGGGGACTTGAAAGCGGGGCAGAATTTCAGGAAAACGATTGCAGGGGGTAGACTGGATTTGCACTGAAAGCATAGGAAAAGAGGCACAACGTCGACAATGATGCACTTGGCCAAAAAGGGCGTATGCGTTTTTTCCTGAATATATTCAGGAAAAAACGCATACGCACTTTTTTGCCAACCAAGCAAGCCTGCAAAGGAAATCTGCACTACAATGAAGTCTCACTGCCCCCCGGGCAAAAGGGCCATCTGAAAAAAGTGTAAAATCCAGAAACGTAGGACAGGATATGGAGAACAGGGTGCCTTGTTATGCAGACTGGCAGGATATAAATTGCCAGCAGCCACCCTGGAGATGTGTATGGTGTTTCCTGAAACATGTAAGAAACAAAGCAACACAGCCTATGGCAATTCCACTTATGGTCCTATAGCTTACGGAAATTAAAATCAAAAACAGATAGTCATCCCAATATTTGGGACGGCTGTGTTCACAAGAAGCTAGTCTACAGTACCAGGTATATGTCCCAGAAAGCAAAAAATGGATAAAGAAGTTGTGGCACGTACGTGCAATGCAATATCACTCAGCAATGAAATCTGTGTCATCAGGCCGGTAGCGGCATAGTGAGTGGATGCAGGTACGGTGATTCTACGTGAACTACGTCACACAGAAAAAGAAACATCATAAGATATCACTAATACACGGAATGTAAACTTGACTACACATGAACTGAATTACAAAACAGAACAGGTTCTCAAATTTAGAAAACCAACTAGTGCTTGCTTATGGGGAAAGGTGCCTTGGGGTGCTGCATAAAACCAGAGACTGAAATTAGCACAGATAACTTTCCATTAGCCAAATATGTAATAGACAAGACCTACTCCTTGCTCAACGAAATGGACCCAACACCACATATTCAACGCCTAGGAATATACCTGACTAGGAAGAATCTTAAAACCCATGGATATATATGTCTCCGTAAGAGAATCAAGCGTGTGTACAGCGGCCGAAACGCAGCAGTGAAAATCCGATAAATCCCATTATCAAAATAAATTTTAAAAACAAAACACAAAGACAGTGAAATAGAGAGCAATTCTTAAATAATTCACTCAGGGCATGTGATGCAACCGGGATTGAACACATCTACACCCAGAGCTGGTTGAGACATAAGGCTGGACAGTTCAGGCTGATAGCATTGGTGAGTTTCGGTGAGCAAATGCAGACCCTTTGAAGTCATACTGCATGGTACCCATTCCATGGGTCCCAACTCTCCAGGTTCAAGGGATTCTTCCTCCACCTAAAACATGCATGGGAAACCCAGAGTATCGTCCACCGTGTGATTGGGAAACGATTTAAAATGCATCTCAGTTTTCGTATCCTGGTCCTCGGGTTCACCATTCCAGATGCTTTACTAACACTCTCCCCGCTTGGAGAGTCAGTGCCTTTAACCTCCTATTTGGCACAGCTTGCAATTTCTGTGCAAGATGTACAGGAATAGGGAGAACCAATGAGAGACTAGCTGTAGGTGTCTGCACGGGCAAATGTAACGCTCATTGCCCTGCAGGAAGAGGAATTAAACAAAGGCTCAGTGTGCCCTGCTGGAAACAGATTAGGGCCTGAAGCAATCCTGCGGTTTTGTGCCCAGCTCACAAGAAAGCGAGTTGAAGAAAGGAGCTCAGGGGCACTGTAATTCACAAACCTGCAGAGTTATAAATGACAGCTATCTTCCAAAAGTATATTGAAGTAAGCCTGCGAAGGGGACTTGAAAGCGAGGCAGAATTTCAGGAAAACGATTGCAGGGGTACACTGGAATTGCCCTGAAAGTATAGGAAAAGAGGCACAACGTCGACAATGATGCACTTGGCCAAAAAGGGCGTATGCGTTTTTTCCTGAATATATTCAGGAAAAAACGCATACGCACGTTTTGGCCAACCAAGCAAGCCTGTAAAGGAAATCTGCACTACAATGAAGTCTCACTGCCCCCCGGGCAAAAGGGCCATCTGAAAAAAGTGTAAAATCCAGAAAGGTAGGACAGGATATGGAGAACAGGGAGCCTTGTTATGCTGATTGGCAGGATGTAAATTGCCAACAGCCACCCTGGAGAAGTGTATGGTGTTTCCTGAAACACGTAAGAAATAAAGCAACACAGCCTATGGCAATTGCACTTATGGTCCTATTCCTTAGGGAAATTAAAATCAAAAACAGAGAGCCAACCCAAAGTTTGGGACGGCTGTGTTCCCAAGAAGCTCGTCTACAGTACCAGGTAAATACCCAAGAAAGCAAAAAATGGATAAAGAAGTTGTGGCACGTACGTGCAATGCAGTATCACTCAGCAATGAAATCTGTGTCATCAGGCCCGTAGCGGCATAGTGAGTGGATGCAGGTACGGTGATTCTACGTGAACTACGTCACACAGAAAAAGAAACATCATAAGATATCACTAATACACGGAATGAAAACTTGACTACACATGAACTGAATTACAAAACAGAACAGGGTCTCAAATTTAGAAAACTAACTACTGCTTGCTTATGGGGAAAGGTGCCTTGGGGTGCTGCATAAAACCAGAGACTGAAATTAGCACAGATAACTTTCCATAAGCCAAATATGCAATAGACAAGACCTACTCCTTGCTCAACGAAATGGACCCAACACCACATATTCAACGCCTAGGAATATACCTGACTAGGAAGAATCTTAACCCATGGATATATATGTCTCCGTAAGAGAATCAAGCGTGTGTACAGCGGCCGAAACGCAGCAGTGAAAATCCGATAAATCCCATTATCAAAATAAATTTCGAAAACAAAACACAAAGACAGTGAAATAGAGAGCAATTCTTAAATAATTCACTCAGGGCATGTGATGCAACCGGGATTGACCACATCTACACCCAGAGCTGGTTGAGACATAAGGCTGGACACTTCAGGCTGATAGCATTGGTGAGTTTCGGTGAGCAAATGCAGACCCTTTGAAGTCATACTGCATGGTACCTATTCCATGGGTCCCAACTCTTCAGGTTCAAGGGATTCTTCCTCCATCTAAAACATGCATGGGAAACCCACAGTATGGTCCACCGTGTGATTGGGAAACGATTTAAAATGCATCTCAGTTTTCGTATCCTGGTCCTCGGGTTCACCATTCCAGATGCTTCACTAAAACTCTCCCCGCTTGGAGAGTCAGTGCCTTTAACCTCCTGTTTGGCACAGCTTGCAATTTCTGTGCAAGATGAACAGGAATAGGGAGAACCAATGAGAGACTAAGTGTAGGTGTCTGCACGGGCAAATGTAACGCTCATTTCCCACCAGGAAGAGGAATTAAACAAAGGCTCAGCGTGCCCTGCTGAAAAAAGATTAGGGCCTGAAGCAATCCTGCGGTTTTGTGCCCAGCTCACAAGAAAGCGAGTTGAAGAAAGGGGCTCAGGGTCACTGTAATTCACAAACCTGCAGAGTTATAAATGACAGCTCTCCTCCAAAAATATATTGAAGTAAGACTGCGAAGGGGACTTGAAAGCGGGTCAGAATTTCAGGAAAACGATTGCAGGGGGTAGACTGGAATTGCCCTGAAAGCATAGGAAAAGAGGGACAACGTCAACAATGATGCACTTGGCCAAAAAGGGCGTATGCGTTTTTTCCTGAATATATTCAGGAAAAAACGCATACGCCCTTTTTGGCCAACCAAGCAAGCCTGTAAAGGAAATCTGCACTACAATGAAGTCTCACTGCCCCCTGGGCAATAGGGCCATCTGAAAAAAGTGTAAAATCCAGAAAGGTAGGACAGGATATGGAGAACAGGGAGCCTTGTTATGCTGATTGGCAGGATGTAAATTGCCAACAGCCACCCTGGAGAAGTGTATGGTGTTTCCTGAAACACGTAAGAAATAAAGCAACACAGCCTATGGCAATAGCACTTATGGTAATATTCCTTAGGGAAATTAAAATCAAAAACAGACAGCCACCCCAAAGTTTGGGACGGCTGTGTTCCCAAGAAGCTCGTCTACAGTACCAGGTAAATACCCCAGAAAGCAAAAAATGGATAAAGAAGTTGTGGCACGTACGTGCAATGCAGTATCACTCAGCAATGAAATCTGTGTCATCAGGCCCGTAGCGGCATAGTGAGTGGATGCAGGTACGGTGATTCTACGTGAACTACGTCACACAGAAAAAGAAACATCATAAGATATCACTAATACACGGAATGAAAACTTGACTACACATGAACTGAATTACAAAACAGAACAGGGTCTCAAATTTAGAAAACTAACTACTGCTTGCTTATGGGGAAAGGTGCCTTGGGGTGCTGCATAAAACCAGAGACTGAAATTAGCACAGATAACTTTCCATAAGCCAAATATGCAATAGACAAGACCTACTCCTTGCTCAACGAAATGGACCCAACACCACATATTCAACGCCTAGGAATATACCTGACTAGGAAGAATCTTAACCCAAGGATATATATGTCTCCGTAAGAGAATCAAGCGTGTGTACAGCGGCCGAAACGCAGCAGTGAAAATCCGATAAATCCCATTATCAAAATAAATTTCGAAAAAAAAACACAAAGACAGTGAAATAGAGAGCAATTCTTAAATAATTCACTCAGGGCATGTGATGCAACCGGGATTGACCACATCTACACCCAGAGCTGGTTGAGACATAAGGCTGGACACTTCAGGCTGATAGCATTGGGGAGTTTCGGTGAGCAAATGCAGACCCTTTGAAGTCATACTGCATGGTACCTATTCCATGGGTCCCAACTCTTCAGGTTCAAGGGATTCTTCCTCCATCTAAAACATGCATGGGAAACCCACAGTATGGTCCACCGTGTGATTGGGAAACGATTTAAAATGCATCTCAGTTTTCGTATCCTGGTCCTCGGGTTCACCATTCCAGATGCTTCACTAAAACTCTCCCCGCTTGGAGAGTCAGTGCCTTTAACCTCCTGTTTGGCACAGCTTGCAATTTCTGTGCAAGATGAACAGGAATAGGGAGAACCAATGAGAGACTAAGTGTAGGTGTCTGCACGGGCAAATGTAACGCTCATTTCCCACCAGGAAGAGGAATTAAACAAAGGCTCAGCGTGCCCTGCTGAAAAAAGATTAGGGCCTGAAGCAATCCTGCGGTTTTGTGCCCAGCTCACAAGAAAGCGAGTTGAACAAAGGGGCTCAGGGTCACTGTAATTCACAAACCTGCAGAGTTATAAATGACAGCTCTCCTCCAAAAATATATTGAAGTAAGCCTGCGAAGGGGACTTGAAAGCGGGTCAGAATTTCAGGAAAACGATTGCAGGGGGTAGACTGGAATTGCCCTGAAAGCATAGGAAAAGAGGGACAACGTCGACAATGATGCACTTGGCCAAAAAGGGCGTATGCGTTTTTTCCTGAATATATTCAGGAAAAAACGCATACGCCCTTTTTGGCCAACCAAGCAAGCCTGTAAAGGAAATCTGCACTACAATGAAGTCTCACTGCCCCCTGGGCAAAAGGGCCATCTGAAAAAAGTGTAAAATCCAGAAAGGTAGGACAGGATATGGAGAACAGGGAGCCTTGTTATGCTGATTGGCAGGATGTAAATTGCCAGCAGCCACCCTGGAGAAGTGTATGGTGTTTCCTGCAACACGTAAGAAACAAAGCAACACAGCCTATGGCACTTCCACTTATGGTCCTATAGCTTACGGAAATTGAAATCAAAAACAGACAGCCACCCCAATATTTGGGACGGCTGTGTTCACAAGAAGCTCGTCTACAGTATCAGGTAAATATCCCAGAAAGCAAAAAATGGATAAAGAAGTTGTGGCATGTACGTACAATGCAATATCACTCAGAAATGAAATCTGTGTCTTCAGGCCCGTAGCAGCATAGTGAGTGGATGCAGGTACGGTGATTCTACGTGAACTACGTCACACAGAAAAAGAAACATCATAAGATATCATTAATACACGGAATGTAAACTTGACTACACATGAACTGAATTACAAAACAGAACAGGGTCTCAAATTTAGAAAACCAACTAGTGCTTGCTTATGGGAAAAGGTGCCTTGGGGTGCTGCATAAAACCAGAGACTGAAATTAGCACAGATAACTTTCCATAAGCCAAATATGTAATAGACAAGACCTACTCCTTGCTCAACGAAATGGACCCAACACCACATATTCAACGCCTAGGAATATACCTGACTAGGAAGAATCTTAAAACCCATGGATATATATGTCTCCGTAAGAGAATCAAGCATGTGTACAGCGGCCGAAACGCAGCAGTGAAAATCCGATAAATCCCATTATCAAAATAAATTTCGAAAACAAAACACAAAGACAGTGAAATAGAGAGCAATTCTTAAATAATTCACTCAGGGCATGTGATGCAACCGGGATTGACCACATCTACACCCAGAGCTGGTTGAGACATAAGGCTGGACACTTCAGGCTGATAGCAGTGGTGAGTTTTGGTGAGCAAATGCAGACCCTTTGAAGTCATACTGCATGGTACCCATTCCATGGTTCCAACTCTCCAGGTTCAAGGCATTCTTCCTCCAGCTAAAACATGCATGGGAAACCCACAGTATGGTCCACCGTGTGATTGGGAAACGATTTAAAATGCATCTCAGTTTTCGTATCCTGGTCCTCGGGTTCACCATTCCAGATGCTTTACTAAAACTCTCCCCGCTTGGAGAGTCAGTGCCTTTAACCTCCTGTTTGGCACAGCTTGCAATTTCTGTGCAAGATGAACAGGAATAGGGAGAACCAATGAGAGACTAGCTGTAGGTGTCTGCACGGGCAAATGTAATGCTCATTTTCCACCTGGAAGAGGAATTCAACAAAGGCTCAGCGTGCCCTGCTGAAAACAGATTAGGGCCTGAAGCAATCCTGCGGTTTTGTGCCCAGCTCACAAGAAAGCGAGTTGAAGAAAGGAGCTCAGGGGCACTGTAATTCACAAACCTGCAGAGTTATAAATGACAGCTATCCTCCAAAAATATATTGAAGTAAGCCTGCGAAGGGGACTTGAAAGCGGGGCAGAATTTCAGGAAAACGATTGCAGGGGGTAGACTGGAATTGCCCTGAAAGCATAGGAAAAGAGGCAGAACGTCGACAATGATGCACTTGGCCAAAAAGTGCGTATGCGTTTTTTCCTGAATATATTCAGGAAAAAACGCATACGCCCTTTTTGGCCAACCAAGCAAGCCTGTAAATGAAATCTGCACTACAATGAAGTCTCACTGCCCCCCGGGCAAAAGGGCCATCTGAAAAAAGTGTAAAATCCAGAAAGGTAGGACAGGATATGGAGAACAGGGAGCCTTGTTATGCTGATTGGCAGGATGTAAATTGCCAGCAGCCACCCTGGAGAAGTGTATGGTGTTTCCTGAAACACGTAAGAAACAAAGCAACACAGCCTATGTCACTTCCACTTATGGTCCTATAGCTTACGGAAATTAAAATCAAAAACAGACAGCCACCCCAATATTTGGGACGGCTGTGTTCACAAGAAGCTCGTCTACAGTATCAGGTAAATATCCCAGAAAGCAAAAAATGGATAAAGAAGTTGTGGCACGTACGTACAATGCAATATCACTCAGCAATGAAATCTGTGTCATCAGGCCCATAGCGGCATAGTGAGTGGATGCAGGTACGGTGATTCTACGTGAACTACGTAACACAGAAAAAGAAACATCATAAGATATCAGTAATACACGGAATGTAAACTTGACTACACATGAACTGAATTACAAAACAGAACAGGGTCTCAAATTTACAAAACCAACTAGTGCTTGCTTATGGGGAAAGGTGCCTTGGGGTGCTGCATAAAACCAGAGACTGAAATTAGCACAGATAACTTTCCATAAGCCAAATATGTAATAGACAAGACCTACTCCTTTCTCAACGAAATGGACCCAACACCACATATTCAACGCCTAGGAATATACCTGACTAGGAAGAATCTTAAAACCCATGGATATATATGTCTCCGTAAGAGAATCAAGCGTGTGTACAGCGGCCAAAACGCAGCAGTGAAAATCCGATAAATCCCATTATCAAAATAAATTTCGAAAACAAAACACAAAGACAGTGAAATAGAGAGCAATTCTTAAATAATTCACTCAGGGCATGTGATGCAACCGGGATTGACCACATCTACACCCAGAGCTGGTTGAGACATAAGGCTGGACACTTCAGGCTGATAGCAGTGGTGAGTTTTGGTGAGCAAATGCAGACCCTTTGAAGTCATACTACATGGTACCCATTCCATGGTTCCAACTCTCCAGGTTCAAGGCATTCTTCCTCCAGCTAAAACATGCATGGGAAACCCACAGTATGGTCCACCGTGTGATTGGGAAACGATTTAAAATGCATCTCAGTTTTCGTATCCTGGTCCTCGGGTTCACCATTCCAGATGCTTTACTAAAACTCTCCCCGCTTGGAGAGTCAGTGCCTTTAACCTCCTGTTTGGCACAGCTTGCAAATTCTGTGCAAGATGAACAGGAATAGGGAGAACCAATGAGAGACTAGCTGTAGGTGTCTGAACGGGCAAATGTAACGCTCAATTCCCACCAGGAAGAGGAAATAACCAAAGGCTCAGTGTTCCCTGCCGGAAAGAGATTAGGGCCTGAAGCAATCCTGCGGTTTTGTGCCCAGCTCAAAAGAAAGTGAGTTGAAGAAAGGAGCTCAGGGGCACTGTAATTCACAAACCTGCAGAGTTATAAATGACAGCTATCCTCCAAAAATATATTGAAGTAAGCCTGCGAAGGGGACTTGAAAGCGGGGCAGAATTTCAGGAAAACGATTGCAGGGGGTAGACTGGAATTGCCCTGAAAGCATAGGAAAAGAGGCAGAACGTCGACAATGATGCAATTGGCTAAAAAAGGCGTATGCGTTTTTACCTGAATATATTCAGGAAAAAACGCATACGCACTTTTTGGCCAACCAAGCATGCCTGTAAAGGAATTCTGCACTACAATGAAGTCTCACTCCCCCCCAGGCAAAAAGGCCATCTGAAAAAAGTGTAAAATGCAGAAAGGTAGGACAGGATATGGAGAACAGGGAGCCTTGTTATGCTGATTGGCAGGATGTAAATTGCCAACAGCCACCCTGGAGAAGTGTATGGTGTTTACTGAAACACATAAGAAATAAAGCAGCACAGCCTATGGCAATTGCACTTATGGTCCTATTCCTTAGGGAAATTAAAATCAAAAACAGAGAGCCACCCCAAAGTTTGGGACGGCTGTGTTCCCAAGAAGCTCGTCTACAGTACCAGGTAAATATCCCAGAAAGCAAAAAATGGATAAAGAAGTTGTGGCACGTACGTACAATGCAATATCACTCAGCAATGAAATCTGTGTCATCATGCCCGTAGCGGCATAGCGAGTAGATGCAGGTACGGTGATTCTACGTGAACTACGTCACACAGAAAAAGAAACATCATAAGATATCACTAATACACGGAATGTAAACTTGACTACACATGAACTGAATTACAAAACAGAACAGGGTCTCAAATTTAGAAAACCAACTAGTGCTTGCTTATGGGGAAAGGTGCCTTGGGGTGCTGCATAAAACCAGAGACTGAAATTAGCACAGATAACTTTCCATAAGCCAAATATGTAATAGACAAGACCTACTCCTTGCTCAACGAAATGGACCCAACACCACATATTCAACGCCTAGGAATATACCTGACTAGGAAGAATCTTAAAACCCATGGATATATATGTCTCCGTAAGAGAATCAAGCGTGTGTACAGCGGCCGAAACGCAGTAGTGAAAATCCAATAAATCCCATTATCAAAATAAATTTCGAAAACAAAACACAAAGACAGTGCAATAGAGAGCTATTCTTAAATAATTCACTCAGGGCAGGTGATGCAACCGGTATTGACCACATCTACACCCAGAGCTGGTTGAGACATAAGGCTGGACACTTCAGGTTGCTAGCATTGGTGAGTTTCGGTGAGCAAATGCAGACCCTTTGAAGTCATACTGCATGGTACCCATTCCATGGGTCCCAACTCTCCAGGTTCAAGGCATTCTTCCTCCAGCTAAAACATGCATGGGAAACCCAGAGTATCGTCCACCGTGTGATGGGAAACGATTTAAAATGCATCTCAGTTTTAGTATCCTGGTCCTCGAGTTCACCATTCCAGATGCTTTACTAACACTCTCCCCGCTTGGAGAGTCAGTGCCTTTAACCTCCTGTTTGGCACAGCTTGCAATTTCTGTGCAAGATGAACAGGAATAGGGAGAACCAATGAGAGACTAGCTGTAGGTGTCTGCACGGGCAAATGTAACGCTCATTGTCGAACAGGAAGAGGAATTAAACAAAGGCTCAGCGTGCCCTGCTGAAAACAGATTAGGGCCTGAAGCAATCCTGCGGTTTTGTGCCCAGTTCACAAGAAAGCGAGTTGAAGAAAGGAGCTCAGGGGCACTGTAATTCACAAACCTCTAGAGTTAAAATGACAGCTACCCTCCAAAAGTATATTGAAGTAAGCCTGCGAAGGGGACTTGAAAGCGGGACAGAATTTCAGGAAAACGATTGCAGGGGCTAGACTGGAATTGCCCTGGAAGCATAGGAAAAGAGGCACAACGTCGACAATGATGCACTTGGCCAAAAAGTGCGTATGCGTTTTTTCCTGAATATATTCAGGAAAAAACGCATACGCCCATTTTGGCCTACCAAGAAAGCCTGTAAAGGAAATCTGCACTACAATGAAATCTCACTGCCCCACCCAGGCAAAAGTGCCATCTGAAAAAAGTGTAAAATCCAGAAAGGTAGGACAGGATATGTAGAACAGGGAGCCTTGTTATGCTGATTGGCAGGATGTAAATTGTGAACAGCCACCCTGGAGAAGTGTATGGTGTTTCCTGAAACACGTAAGAAATAAAGCAACACAGCCTATGGCAATTGCAATTATGGTCCTATTGCTTAGGGAAATTAAAATCAAAAACAGAGAGCCACCCCAAAGTTTTTGACGGCTGTGTTCCCAAGAAGCTCGTCTACAGTACCAGGTAAATATCCCAGAAAGCAAAAAATGGATAAAGAAGTTGTGGCACGTACGTGCAATGCAATATCACTCAGCAATGAAATCTGTGTCATCAGGCCCGTAGCGGCATAGTGAGTGGATGCAGGTATGGTGATTCTACGTGAACTACGTCACACAGAAAAAGAAACATCATAAGATATCTCTAATACACGGAATATAAACTTGACTACACATGAACTGAATTACAAAACAGAACAGGGTCTCAAATTTAGAAAACCAACTACTGCTTGCTTACGGGGAAAGGTGCCTTGGCGTGCTGCATAAAACCAGAGACTGAAATTAGCACAGATAACATTCCATAAGCCAAATATTTAATAGACAAGACCTACTCCTTGCTCAAAGAAATGGAATCAATACCACATATTCAACGCCTAGGAATATACCTGACTAGGAAGAATCTTAAAACCCATGGATTTATATGTCTCCATAGGAGAATCAAGCGTGTGTACAGCGGCATAAACACAGCAGTGAAAATCCGATAAATCCCATTATCAAAATAAATTGCGAAAACAAAACACAAAGACAGTGAAATAGAGAGCAATTCTTAAATAATTCACTCAGGGCATGTGATGCAACCGGGATTGACCACATCTACTCCCAGAGCTGGTTGAGACATAAGGCTGGACACTTCAGGCTGATAGCATTGGTGAGTTTCGGTGAGCAAATGCAGACCCTTTGAAGTCATACTGCATGGTACCCATTCCATGGGTCCCAACTCTCCAGGTTCAAGGCATTCTTCCTCCAGCTAAAACATGCATGGGAAACCCAGAGTATCATCCACCGTGTGATTGGGAAATGATTTAAAATACATCTCAGTTTTCGTATCCTGGTCCTCGGGTTCACCATTCCAGATGCTTTACTAACACTCTCCCCGCCTGGAGAGTCAGTGCCTTTAACCTCCTGTCTGGCACAGCTTGCAATTTCTGTGCAAGATGAACAGGAATAGGGAGAACCAATGAGAGACTAGCTGTAGGTGTATGCACGGGCAAATGTAATGGTCATTTCCCACCAGGAAGAGGAATTAACCAAAGGCTCAGCATGCCCTGCCGGAAACAGATTAGGGCCTGAAGCAATCCTGCGGTTTTGTGCCCAGCTCACAAGAAAGCGAGTTGAAGAAAGGAGCTCAGCGGCACTGTAATTCACAAACCTGCAGAGTTATAAATGACAGCTATCCTCCAAAAATATATTGAAGTAAGCCTGCGTAGGGGACTTGAAAGCGGGGCAGAATTTCAGGAAAACGATTGCAGGGGGTAGACTGGAATTGCCCTGAAAGCATAGGAAAAGAGGCAGAACGTCGACAATGATGCACTTGGCCAAAAAGGGCGTATGCGTTTTTTCCTGAATATATTCAGGAAAAAACGCATACGCCCTTTTTGGCCAACCAAGCAAGCCTGTAAAGGAAATCTGCACTACAATGAAGTCTCACTGCCCCCCGGGCAAAAGGGCCATCTGAAAAAAGTATAAAATCCAGAAAGTTTGGACAGGATATGGAGAACAGGGAGCCTTGTTATGCTGATTGGCAGGATGTAAATTGCCAGCAGCCACCCTGGAGAAGTGTATGGTGTTTCCTGAAACATGTAAGAAACAAAGCAACACAGCCTATGGCACTTCCACTTATGGTCCTATAGCTTACGGAAATTAAAATCAAAAACAGACAGCCACCCCAATATTTGGGACGGCTGTGTTCACAAGAAGCTCGTCTACAGTATCAGGTAAATATCCCAGAAAGCAAAAAATGGATAAAGAAGTTGTGGCACGTACGTGCAATGCAATATCACTCAGCAATGATATCTGTGTCATCAGGCCCGTAGCGGCATAGTAAGTGGATGCAGGTACGGTGATTCTACGTGAACTACGTCACACAGAAAAAGAAACATCATAAGTTATCACTAATACACGGAATGTAAACTTGACTACACATGAACTGAATTACAAAACAGAACAGGGTCTCAAATTTAGAAAACCAACTAGTGCTTGCTTATGGGGAAAGGTGCCTTGGGGTGCTGCATAAAACCACAAACTGAAATTAGCACAGATAACATTCCATAAGCCAAATATGTAATAGACAAGACCTACTCCTTGCTCAACGAAATGGACCCAACAGCACATATTCAACGCCTAGGAATATACCTGACTAGGAAGAATCTTAAAACCCATGGATATATATGTCTCCGTAACAGTATCAAGCGTGTGTACAGCGGCCGAAACGCAGCAGTGAAAACCCGATAAATCCAATTATCAAAATAAATTTCGAAAACAAAACACAAAGACAGTGAAATAGAGAGCAATTCTTAAATAATTCACTCAGGGCATGTGATGCAACCGGGATTGTCCACATCTACACCCAGAGCTGGTTGAGACATAAGGCTGGACACTTCAGGCTGATAGCATTGGTGAGTTTCGGTGAGTAAATGCAGACCCTTTGAAGTCATACTGCATGGTACCCATTCCATGGGTGCCAACTCTCCAGGTTCAAGGCATTCTTCCTCCAGCTAAAACATGCATGGGAAACCCAGAGTATCGTCCACCGTGTGATTGGGAAACGATTTGAAATGCATCTCAGTTTTCGTATCCTGGTCCTCGGGTTCACCATTCCAGATGCTTTACTAACACTCTCCCCACTTGGAGAGTCAGTGCCTTTAACCTCCTGTTTGGCACAGTTTGCAATTTCTGTGCAAGATGAACAGGAATAGGGAGAACCAATGAGAGACTAGCTGTAGGTGTCTGCACGGTCAAATGTAACACTCATTGCCCACCAGGAAGAGGAATTAAACAAAGGCTCAGTGTGCCCTGCTGGAAACAGATTAGGGCCTGAAGCAATCCTGCGGTTTTGTGCCCAGCTCACAAGAAAGCGAGTTGAAGAAAGGAGCTCAGGGGCACTGTAATTCACAAACCTGCAGAGTTATAATTGACAGCTATTCTCCAAAAATATATTGAAGTAAGCCTGCGAAGGGGACTTGAAAGCGGGGCAGAATTTCAGGAAAACGATTGAATGGGGTTGACTGGAATTGCACTGAAAGCATAGGAAAAGAGGCACAACGTCGACAATGATGCACTTGGCCAAAAAGGGCGTATGCGTTTTTTCCTGAATATATTCAGGAAAAATATATATTCAGGAAAAAACGCATACGCCCTTTTTGGCCAACCAAGCAATCCTGTAAAGGAAATCTGCACTACAATGAAGTCTCACTGCCCCCCCGGGCAAAAGGGCCATCTGAAAAAAGTGTAAAATCCACAAAGGTAGGACAGGATATGGAGAACAGGGAGCCTTGGTATGCTGATTGGCAGGATGTAAATTGCCAACAGCCACCCTGGAGAAGTGTATGGTGTTTCCTGAAACACGTAAGAAATAAAGCAACACAGCCTATGGCAATTGCACTTATGGTCCTATTCCTTAGGGAAATTAAAATCAAAAATAGAGAGCCACCCCAAAGTTTGGGACGGCTGTGTTCCCAAGAAGCTCGTCTACAGTACCAGGTGAATATCCCAGAAAGCAAAAAATGGATAAAGAAATTGTGGCACGTACGTGCAATGAAGTATCACTCAGCAATGAAATCTGTGTCATCAGGCCCGTAGGGGCATAGTGAGTGGATGCTGGTACGGAGATTCTACGTGAACTACGTCACACAGAATAAGAAACATCATAAGATATCACTAATACACGGAATGTAAACTTGACTACACATGAACTGAATTACAAAACAGAACAGGGTCTCAAATTTAGAAAACCAACTAGCGCTTGCTTATGGGGAAAGGTGCCTTGGGGTGCTGCATAAAACCAGAGACTAAAATTAGCACAGATAACTTTCCATAAGCCAAATATGTAATGGAAAAGACCTACTCCTTGTTCAACGAAATTGACCCAACACCACATATTCAATGCCTAGGAATATACCTGACTAGGAAGAATCTTAAAACCCATGGATATATATGTCTCCGTAAGAGAATCAAGCGTGTGTACAGCAGCCGAAACGCAGCAGTGAAAATCCGATAAATCCCATTATCAAAATAAATTTCGAAAACAAAACACAAAGACAGTGAAATAGAGAGCAATTCTTAAATAATTCACTCAGGGCATGTGATGCAACCGGGATTGACCACATCTACACCCAGAGCTGGTTTAGACATAAGGCTGGACACTTCAGGCTGATAGCATTGGTGAGTTTCGGTGAGCAAATGCAGACCCTTTGAAGTCATACTGCATGATACCCATTCCATGGGTCCCAACTCTACAGGTTCAAGGCATTCTTCCTCCAGCTAAAACATGCATGGGAAACCCAGAGTATCATCCACCGTGTGATTGGGAAATGATTTAAAATACATCTCAGTTTTCGTATCCTCGTACTCGGGTTCACCATTCCAGATGCTTTACTAACACTCTCCCCGCTTGGAGAGTCAGTGCCTTTAACCTCCTCTTTGGCACAGCTTGCAATTTCTGTGCAAGATGAACAGGAATAGGGAGAACCAATGAGAGACTAGCTTTAGGTGTCTGCACGGGCAAATGTAACGCTCATTGCCCACCAGGAAGAGGAATTAAACAAAGGCTCAGTGTGCCCTGCTGCAAACAGATTAGGGCCTGAAGCAATCCTGCGGTTTTGTGCCCAGCTCACAAGAAAGCGAGTTGAAGAAAGGAGCTCAGGGGCACTGTAATTCACAAACCTGCAGAGTTATAAATGACAGCTATCCTCCAAAAATATATTGAAGTAAGCCTGCGAAGGGGACTTGAAAGCGGGGCAGAATTTCAGGAAAACGATTGCAGGGGGTAGACTGGAATTGCCCTGAAAGCATAGGAAAAAAGGCACAGCGTCGACAATGATGCACTAGGCCAAAAAGGGCGTATGGTTTTTTCCTGAATATATTCAGGAAAAAACGCATACGCCCTTTTTGGCCAACCAAGCAAGCCTGTAAAGGAAATCTGCACTACAATGAAGTCTCACTGCCCCCCGGGCAAAAGGGCCATCTGATAAAAGTGTAAAATCCAGAAAGGTAGGACAGGATATGGAGAAGAGGGAGCCTTGTTATGCTGATTGGCAGGATGTAAATTGCCAGCAGCCACCCTGGAGAAGTGTATGGTGTTTCCTGAAACACGTAAGAAACAAAGCAACACAGCCTATGGCACTTCCACTTATGGTCCTATAGCTTACGGAAATTAAAATCAAAAACAGACAGCCACCCCAATATTTGGGACGGCTGTGTTCACAAGAAGCTCGTCTACAGTATCAGGTAAATATCTCAGAAAGCAAAAAATGGATAAAGAAGTTGTGGCACGTACGTGCAATGCAGTATCACTCAGCAATGAAATCTGTGTCATCAGGCCCGTAGCGGCATAGTGAGTGGATGCAGGTACGGTGATTCTACGTGACCTACGTCACACAGAAAAAGAAACATCATAAGATATCACTAATACACGGAATGTAAACTTGACTACACATGAACTGAATTACAAAACAGAACAGGGTCTCAAATTTAGAAAACCAACTAGTGCTTGCTTATGGGGAAAGGTGCGTTGGGGTGCTGCATAACACCAGAGACTGAAATTAGCACAGATAACTTTCCATAAGCCAAATATGTAATAGAAAAGACCTACTCCTTGCTCAACGAAATGGACCCAACACCAGATATTCAACGCCTAGAAATATACCTGACTAGGAAGAATCTTAAAACCCATGGATATATATGACTCCGTAAGAGAATCAAGCGTGTGTACAGCGGCCGAAACGCAGCAGTGAAAATCCGATAAATCCCATTATCAAAATAAATTTCGAAACAAAACACAAAGACAGTGAAATAGAGAGCAATTCTTAAATAATTCACTCAGGGCATGTGATGCAACCGGGATTGACCACATCTACACACAGAGCTGGTGGAGACATAAGGCTGGACACTTCAGGCTGATAGCATTGGTGAGTTTCGGTGAGCAAATGCAGACCCTTTGAAGTCATACTGCATGGTACCCATTCCATGGGTCCCAACTCTCCAGGTTCAAGGGATTCTTCCTCCAGCTAAAACATGCATGGGAAAACCAGAGCATCGTCCACCATGTGATTGGGAAACGATTTAAAATGCATCTCAGTTTTCGTATCCTGGTCCTCGGGTTCACCATTCCAGATGCTTTACTAACACTCTCCCCGCTTGGAGAGTCAGTGCCTTTAACCTCCTCTTTGGCACAGCTTGCAATTTCTGTGCAAGATGAACAGGAATAGGGAGAACCAATGAGAGATTAGCTGTAGGTGTCTGCACGGGCAAACGTAACGCTCATTTCCCACCAGGAACAGGAATTAACCAAAGGCTCAGTGTGCCCTGCTGGAAACAGATTAGGGCCTGAATCAATCCTGCGGTTTTGTGCCCAGCTCACAAGAAAGCGAGTTGAAGAAAGGAGCTCAGGGTCACTGTAATTCACAAACATGCAGAGTTATACATGACAGCTATCCTACAAAAATATACTGAAGTAAGCCTGCGAAGGGGACTTGAAAGCGGGGCAGAATTTCAGGAAAACGATTGCACGGGGTAGAAAGGAATTGCCCTGAAAGCATAGGAAAAGAGGCAGAACGTCGACAATGATGCACTTGGCCAAAAAGGGCGTATGCGTTTTTTCCTGAATATATTCAGGAAAAAACGCATACGCCCTTTTTGGCCAACCAAGCAAGCCTGTAAAGGAAATCTGCACTAGAATGAAGTCTCACTGCCCCCCGGGCAAAAGGGCCATCTGAAAAAAGTGTAAAATCCAGAAAGGTAGGACAGGATATGGAGAACAGGGAGCCTTGTTATGCTGATTGGCAGGATGTAAATTGCCAGCAGCCACCCTGGAGAAGTGTATGGTGTTTCCTGAAACACGTAAGAAACAAAGCAACACAGCCTATGGCACTTCCACTTATGGTCCTATAGCTTACGGAAATTAAAATCAAAAACAGACAGCCACCCCAATATTTGGGACGGCTGTGTTCACAAGAAGCTCGTCTACAGTATCAGGTAAATATCCCAGAAAGCAAAAAATGGATAAAGAAGTTGTGGCACGTACGTACAATGCAATATCACTCAGCAATGAAATCTGTGTCATCAGGCCCGTAGCGGCATAGTGAGTGGATGCAGGTACGGTGATTCTACGTGAACTACGTCACACAGAAAAAGAAACATCATAAGATATCACTAATACACGGAATGTAAACTTGACTACACATGAACTGAATTACAAAACAGAACAGGGTCCCAAATTTAGAAAACCAACTAGTGCTTGCTTATGGGGAAAGGTGCGTTGGGGTGCTGCATAACACCAGAGACTGAAATTAGCACAGATAACTTTCCATAAGCCAAATATGTAATAGACAAGACCTACTCCGTGCTCAACGAAATGGACCCAACACCACATATTCAACGCCTAGGAATATACCTGACTAGGAAGAATCTTAAAACCCACGGATATATATGACTCCGTAAGAGAATCAAGCGTGTGTAGAGCGGCCGAAACGCAGCAGTGAAAATCCGATAAATCCCATTATCAAACTAAATTTCGAAAACAAAACACAAAGACAGTGAAATAGAGAGCAATTCTTAAATAATTCACTCAGGGCATGTGATGCAACCGGGATTGACCACATCTACACCCAGAGCTGGTGGAGACATAAGGCTGGACACTTCAGGCTGATAGCATTGGTGAGTTTCGGTGAGCAAATGCAGACCCTTTGAAGTCATACTGCATGGTACCCCTTCCATGGGTCCCAACTCTCCAGGTTCAAGGTATTCTTCCTCCAGCTAAAACATGCATGGGAAAACCAGAGTATCGTCCACCATGTGATTGGGAAACGATTTAAAATGCATCTCAGTTTTCGTATCCTGGTCCTCGGGTTCACCATTCCAGATGCTTTACTAACACTCTCCCCGCTTGGAGAGTCAGTGCCTTTAACCTCCTCTTTGGCACAGCTTGCAATTTCTGTGCAAGATGAAGAGGAATAGGGAGAACCAATGAGAGATTAGCTGTAGGTGTCTGCACGGGCAAATGTAACGCTCATTTCCCACCAGGAAGAGGAATTAACCAAAGGCTCAGTGTGCCCTGCTGGAAACAGATTAGGGCCTGAAGCAATCCTGCGGTTTTGTGCCCAGCTCACAAGAAAGCGAGTTGAAGAAAGGAGCTCAGGGGCACTGTAATTCACAAACCTGCAGAGTTATAAATGACAGCTATCCTCCAAAAATATATTGAAGTAAGCCTGCGAAGGGGACTTGAAAGCGGAGCAGAATTTCAAGGAAAACGATTGCAGGGGGTAGACTGGAATTGCCCTGAAAGCCTAGGAAAAGAGGCACAACGTCGGCAATGATGCGCTTGGCCAAAAAGGGGGTATGGGTTTTTTCCTGAATATATTCAGGAAAAAACGCATACGCCCTTTTTGGCCAACCAAGCAAGCCTGTAAAGGAAATCTGCACTACAATGAAGTCTCACTGCCCCCCTGCCAAAAGGGCGATCTGAAAAAAGTGTAAAATCCAGAAAGGTAGGACAGGATATGGAGAACAGGGAGCCTTGTTATGCTGATTTGCAGGATGTAAATTGCCAGCAGCCACCCTGGAGAAGTGTATGGTGTTTCCTGAAACACGGAAGAAAAAAAGCAACACAGCCTATGGCACTTCCACTTATGGTCCTATAGCTTACGGAAATTAAAATCAAAAACAGACAGCCACCCCAATATTTGGGACGGCTGTGTTCACAAGAAGCTCGTCTACAGTATCAGGTAAATATCCCAGAAAGCAAAAAATGGATAAAGAAGTTGTGGTACGTACGTACAATGCAATATCACTCAGCAATGAAATCTGTGTCATCAGGCCCGTAGCGGCATAGTGAGTGGATGCAGGTACGGTGATTCTACGTTAACTACGTCACACATAAAAAGAAACATCATAAGATATCACTAATACACGGAATGTAAACTTGACTACACATGAACTGAATTACAAAACAGAACAGGGTCTCAAATTTAGAAAACCAACTAGTGCTTGCTTATGGGGAAAGGTGCCTTGGGTTGCTGCATAAACCCAGAGACTGAAATTAGAACAGATAACTTTCCATAAGCCAAATATGTAATAGACAAGACCTACTCCTTGCTCAACGAAGTGGACCCAACACCACATATTCAACGCCTAGGAATATACCTGACTAGGAAGAATCTTAAAACCCATGGATATATATGTCTCCGTAAGAGAATCAAGCGTGTGTACAGCGGCCGAAATGCAGCAGTAAAAATCCGATAAATCCCATTATCAAAATAAATTTCAAAAACAAAACACAAAGACAGTGAAATAGAGAGCAATTCTTAAATAATTCACTCAGGGCATGTGATGCAACCGGGATTGACCACATCTACACCCAGAGCTGGTTGAGACATAAGGCTGGACACTTCAGGCTGATAGCATTGGTGAGTTTCGGTGAGCAAATGCAGACCCTTTGAAGTCATACTGCATGGTACCCATTCCATGGGTCCCAACTCTCCAGGTTCAAGGGATTCTTCCTCCAGCTAAAACATGCATGGGAAACCCAGAGTATCGTCCACCGTGTGATTGGGAAACGATTTAAAATGCATCTCAGTTTTCGTATCCTGGTCCTCGGGTTCACCATTCCAGATGCTTTACTAACAGTCTCCCCGCTTGGAGAGTCAGTGCCTTTAACCTCCTGTTTGGCACTGCTTGCAAATTCTGTGCAAGATGAACAGGAATAGGGAGAACCAATGAGAAACTACCTCTAGGTGTCTGCACGGGCAAATGTAACCCTCATTGCCCACCAGGAAGAGGAATTAAACAAAGGCTCAGTGTGCCCTGCTGGAAACAGATTAGGGCCTGAAGCAATCCTGCGGTTTTGTGCCCAGCTCACAAGAAAGCTAGTTGAAGAACGGAGCTCAGGGGCACTGTAATTCACAAACCTGCAGAGTTATAATTGACAGCTATCCTCCAAAAATATATTGAAGTAAGCCTGCGAAGGGGACTTGAAAGCGGGGCAGAATTTCAGGAAAACGATTGCAGGCGGTAGACTGGAATTGCACTGAAAGCATAGGAAAAGAGGCACAACGTCGACAATGATGCACTTGGCCAAAAATGGTGTATGCGTTTTTTCCTGAATATATTCAGGAAAAAACGCATACGCCCTTTTTGGCAAACCAAGCAAGCCTGTAAAGGAAATCTGCACAAAAATGAAGTCTCACTGCCCACCGGGCAAAAGGGCCATCTGAAAAAAGTGTAAAATCCAGAAAGGTAGGACAGGATATGGAGAACAGGGAGCCTTGTTATGCTGATTGGCAGGATGTAAATTGCCAGCAGCCACCCTGGAGAAGTGTATGGTGTTTCCTGAAACACGTAAGAAACAAAGCAACACAGCCTATGGCACTTCCACTTATGGTCCTATAGCTTACGGAAATTAAAATCAAAAACAGACAGCCACCCCAATATTTGGGACGGCTGTGTTCACAAGAAGCTCGTCTACAGTATCAAGTAAATATCCCAGAAAGCAAAAAAGGATAAAGAAGTTGTGGCACGTACGTACAATGCAATATCACTCAGCAATGAAATCTGTGTCATCAGGCCCGTAGCGGCATAGTGAGTGGATGCAGGTACGGTGATTCTACGTGAACTACGTCACACAGAAAAAGAAACATCATAAGATATCAGTAATACACGGAATGTAAACTTGACTACACATGAACTGAATTACAAAACAGAACAGGGTCTCAAATTTAGAAAACCAACTAGTGCTTGCTTATGGGGAAAGGTGCCTTGGGGTGCTGCATAAAACCAGAGACTGAAATTAGCACAGATAACTTTCCATAAGCCAAATATGTAATAGACAAGACCTACTCCTTGCTCAACGAAATGGACCCAACACCACATATTCAACGCCTAGGAATATACCTGACTAGGAAGAATCTTAAAACCCATGGATATATATGTCTCTGTAAGAGAATCAAGCGTGTGTACAGCGGCCGAAACGCAGCAGTGAAAATCCGATAAATCCCATTATCAAAATAAATTTCGAAAACAAAACACAAAGACAGTGAAATAGAGAGCAATTCTTAAATAATTCACTCAGGGCATGTGATGCAACCGGGATTGACCACATCTACACCCAGAGCTGGTTGAGACATAAGGCTGGACACTTCAGGCTGATAGCATTGGTGAGTTTCGGTGAGCAAATGCAGACCCTTTGAAGTCATACTGCATGGTACCCATTCCATGGGTCCCAACTCTCCAGGTTCAAGGGATTCTTCCTCCAGCTAAAACATGCATGGGAAACCCAGAGTATCGTCCACCGTGTGATTGGGAAACGATTTAAAATGCATCTCAGTTTTCGTATCCTGGTCCTTGGGTTCACCATTCCAGATGTTTTACTAACACTCTCCCCGCTTGGAGAGTCAGTGCCTTTAACCTCCTCTTTGGCACAGCTTGCAATTTCTGTGCAAGATGAACAGGAATAGGGAGAACCAATGAGAGACTAGCTGTAGGTGTCTGCACGGGCAAATGTAACGCTCATTTCCCACCAGGAAGAGGAATTAACCAAAGGCTCAGTGTGCCCTGCTGGAAACAGATTAGGGCCTGAAGCAATCCTGCGGTTTTGTGCCCAGCTCACAAGAAATCGAGTTGAAGAAAGGAGCTCAGGGGCACTGTAATTCACAAACCTGCAGAGTTATAAATGACAGCTATCCTCCAAAAATATATTGAAGTAAGCCTGCGAAGGGGACTTGAATGCGGGGCAGAATTTCAGGAAAACGATTGCAGGGGGTAGACTGGAATTGCCCTGAAAGCATAGGAATAGAGGCACAACGTCGGCAATGATGCACTTGGCGAAAAAAGGCGTATGCATTTTTTCCTGAATATATTCAGGAAAAAACGCATACGCCCTTTTTGTCCAAACAAGTAAGCCTGTAAAGGAAATCTGCACTACAATGAAGTCTCACTGCCCCCCGGGCAAAAGGGCCATCTGAAAAAATTGTAAAATCCAGAAAGGTAGGACAGGATATGGAGAACAGGGAGCCTTGTTATGCTGATTGGCAGGATGTAAATTGCCAGCAGCCACCCTGGAGATGTTTATGGTGTTTCCTGAAACACGTAAGAAACAAAGCAACACAGCCTATGGCACTTCCACTTATGGTCCTATAGCTTACGGAAATTAAAATCAAAAACAGACAGCCACCCCAGTATTTGGGACGGCTGTTTTCACAAGAAGCTCGTCTACAGTACCAGGTAAATATCGAAGAAAGCAAAAAATGGATAAAGAAGTTGTGGCACGTACGTACAATGCAATATCACTCAGCAATGAAATCTGTGTCATCAGGCCCGTAGCGGCATAGTGAGTGGATGCAGGTATGGTGATTCTACGTGAACTACGTCACACAGAAAAAGAAACATCATATCACTAATACACGGAATGTAAACTTGACTACACATTAACTGAATTACAAAACAGAACAGGGTGTCAAATTTAGAAAACCAACTAGTGCTTCCTTATGGGAAAAGGTGCCTTGGGGTGCTGCATAAAACCAGAGACTGAAATTAGCACAGATAACTTTCCATAAGCCAAATATGTAATAGACAAGACCTACTCCTTGCTCAACGAAATGGACTCAACACCACATATTCAACGCCTAGGAATATACCTGACTAGGAAGAATCTTAAAACCCATGGATTTTTATGTCTCCATAAGAGAATCAAGCGTGTGTACAGCGGCATAAACGCAGCAGTGAAAATCCGATAAATCACATTATCAAAATAAATTTCAAAAACAAAACACAAAGACAGTGAAATAGAGAGCAATTCTTAAATAATTCACTCAGGGCATGTGATGCAACCGGGATTGACCACATCTACACCCAGAGCTGGTTGAGACATAAGGCTGGACACTTCAGGCTGATAGCATTGGTGAGTTTCGGTGAGCAAATGCAGACCCTTTGAAGTCATACTGCATGGTACCCATTCCATGGGTCCCAGCACTCCAGGTTCAAGGGATTCTTCCTTCAGCTAAAACATGCATGGGAAAAACAGTGTATGCTACACCATGAGATTGGGAAACGATTTAAAATGGATCTCAGTTTTCGAATCCTTGTCCTTGGGTTCACCATTCCAGACGCTTTACTAAAACTTTCCCCGCTTGGAGAGTCAGTGCCTTTAACCTCCTGTTTGGCACAGTTTGCAATTTCTGTGCAAGATGAACAGGAATAGGGAGAACCAATGAGAGACTAGCTGTAGGTGTCTGCACGGCCAAATGTAACTCATTGCCCACCAGGAAGAGGAAAGAAACAAAGGCTCAGTGTGCCCTGCTGGAAACAGATTAGGGCCTGAAGCAATCCTGCGGTTTTGTGCCCAGCTCACAAGAAAGCGAGCTGAAGAAAGGAGCTCAGGGGCACTGTAATTCACAAACCTGCAGAGTTATAAATGACAGCTATCCTCCAAAAATATATTGAAGTAAGCCTGCGAAGGGGACTTGAAAGCGGGGCAGAATTTCAGGAAAACGATTGCAGGGGGTAGACTGGAATTGCCCTGAAAGCATAGGAAAAGAAGCACAACGTCGACAATGATGCACTTGGCCAAAAAGGGCGTATGCGTTTTTTCCTGAATATATTCAGGAAAAAACGCATACCCCCTTTTTGGCCAACCAAGCAAGCCTGTAAAGGAAATCTGCACTACAATGAAGTCTCACTGCCCCCCGGGCAAAAGGGCCATCTGAAAAAAGTGTAAAATCCAGAAAGGTAGGACAGGATATGGAGGACAGGGAGCCTTGTTATGCTGATTGGCAGGATGTAAATTGCCAGCAGCCACCTTGGAGAAGTGTATGGTGTTTCCTGAAACACGTAAGAAACAAAGCAGCGCAGCCTATGGCACTTCCACTTATGGTCCTATAGCTTACGGAAATTAAAATCAAAACAGACAGCCACCCCAATATTTGGGACGGCTGTGTTCACAAGAAGCTCGTCTACAGTATCAGGTAAATATCCCAGAAAGCAAAAAATGGATAAAGAAGTTGTGGCACGTACGTGCAATGCAGTATCACTCAGCAATGAAATCTGTGTCATCAGGCACGTAGCGGCATAGTGAGTGGATGCAGGTACGGTGATTCTACGTGAACTACGTCACACATAAAAAGAAACATCATAAGATATCACTAATACAAGGAATGTAAACTTGACTACACATGAACTGAATTACAAAACAGAACAGGGTCTCAAATTTAGAAAACCAACTAGTGCTTGCTTATGGGGAAAGGTGCCTTGGGGTGCTGCATAAAACCAGAGACTGAAATTAGCACAGATAACATTCCATAAGCCAAATATGTAATAGACAAGACCTACTCCTTGCTCAACGAAATGGACTCAACACCACATATTCAACGCCTAGGAATATACCTGACTAGGAAGAAACTTAAAACCCATGGATTTATATGTCTCCGTAAGAGAATCAAGCGTGTGTACAGCGGCATAAACGCAGCAGTGAAAATCCGATAAATCGCACTTTCAAAATAAATTTCAAAAACAAAACACAAAGACAGTGAAATAGAGAGCAATTCTTAAATAATTCACTCAGGGCATGTGATGCAACCGGGATTGACCACATCTACACCCAGAGCTGGTTGAGACATAAGGCTGGACACTTCAGGCTGATAACATTGGTGAGTTTCGGTGAGCAAATGCAGACCCTTTGAAGTCATACTGCATGGTACCCATTCCATGGGTCCCAACTCTCCAGGTTCAAGGGATTCTTCCTCCAGCTAAAACATGCATGGGAAACCCAGAGTATCGTCCACCGTGTGATTGGGAAACGATTTAAAATGCATCTCAGTTTTCGTATCCTGGTCCTCGGGTTCACCATTCCAGATGCTTTACTAACAGTCTCCCCGCTTGGAGAGTCAGTGCCTTTAACCTCCTGTTTGGCACTGCTTGCAATTTCTGTGCAAGATGAACAGGAATAGGGAGAACCAATTAGAAACTACCTCTAGGTGTCTGCACGGGCAAATGTAACCCTCATTGCCCACCAGGAAGAGGAATTAAACAAAGGCTCAGTGTGCCCTGCTGGAAACAGATTAGGGCCTGAAGCAATCCTGCGGGTTTGTGCCCAGCTCACAAGAAAGCGAGTTGAAGAAAGGAGCTCAGGGGCACTGTAATTCACAAACCTGCAGAGTTATAATTGACAGCTATCCTCCAAAAATATATTGAAGTAAGCCTGCGAAGGGGACTTGAAAGCGGGGCAGAATTTCAGGAAAACGATTGCAGGGGGTAGACTGGAATTGCACTGAAAGCATAGGAAAAGAGGCACAACGTCGACAATGATGCACTTGGCCAAAACTGGTGTATGCGTTTTTTCCTGAATATATTCAGGAAAAAACGCATACGCCCTTTTTGGCAAACCAAGCAAGCCTGTAAAGGAAATCTGCACAAAAATGAAGTCTCACTGCCCACCGGGCAAAAGGGCCATCTGAAAAAAGTGTAAAATCCAGAAAGGTAGGACAGGATATGGAGAACAGGGAGCCTTGTTATGCTGATTGGCAGGATGTAAATTGCCAGCAGCCACCCTGGAGAAGTGTATGGTGTTTCCTGAAACACGTAAGAAACAAAGCAACACAGCCTATGGCACTTCCACTTATGGTCCTATAGCTTACGGAAATTAAAATCAAAAACAGACAGCCACCCCAATATTTGGGACGGCTGTGTTCACAAGAAGCTCGTCTACAGTATCAGGTAAATATCCCAGAAAGCAAAAAATGGATAAAGAAGTTGTGGCACGTACGTACAATGCAATATCACTCAGCAATGAAATCTGTGTCATCAGGCCCGTAGCGGCATAGTGAGTGGATGCAGGTACGGTGATTCTTCGTGAACTACGTCACACAGAAAAAGAAACATCATAAGGTATCACTAATACACGGAATATAAACTTGACTACACATGAACTGAATTACAAAACAGAACAGGGTCTCAAATTTAGAAAACCAACTAGTGCTTGCTTATGGGGAAAGGTGCCTTTGGGTGCTGCATAAAACCAGAGACTGAAATTAGCACAGATAACATTCCATAAGCCAAATATTTAATAGACAAGACCTACTCCTTGCTCAACGAAATGGACTCAACACCTCATATTCAACGCCTAGGAATATACCTGACTAGGAAGAATCTTAAAACCCATGGATATATATGTCTCCTTAAGAGAATCAAGCGTGTGTACAGCGGCCCAAACGCAGCAGTGAAAATCCGATAAATCCCATTATCAAAATAAATTTCGAAAACAAAACACAAAGACAGTGAAATAGAGAGCAATTCTTAAATAATTCACTCAGGGCATGTGATGCAACCGGGATTGACCACATCTACACCCAGAGCTGGTTGAGACATAAGGCTGGACACTTCAGGCTGATAGCATTGGTGAGTTTCGGTGAGCAAATGCAGACCCTTTGAAGTCATACTGCATGATACCCATTCCATGGGTCCCAACTCTCCAGGTTCAAGGCATTCTTCCTCCAGCTAAAACATGCATGGGAAACCCAGAGTATAGTCCACCGTGTGATTGGGAAATGATTTAAAATACATCTCAGTTTTCGTATCCCGGTACTCGGGTTCACCATTCCAGATGCTTTACTAACACTCTCCCCGCTAGGAGAGTCAGTTCCTTTAACCTCCTCTTTGGCACAGCTTGCAATTTCTGTGCAAGATGAACAGGAATAGGGAGAACCAATGAGAGACTAGCTGTAGGTGTCTGCACGGGCAAATGTAATGCTCATTGCCCACAGGAAGTGGAATTAAACAAAGGCTCAGTGTGCCCTGCTGGAAACAGATTAGGGCCTGAAGCAATCCTGCGGTTTTGTGCCCAGCTCACAAGAAAGCCAGTTGAAGAAAGGAGCTCAGGGACACTGTAATTCACAAACCTGCAGAGTTATAAATGACAGCTATCCTCCAAAAATATATTGAAGTAAGCCTGCGAAGGGGACTTGAAAGCGGGGCAGAATTTCAGGAAAACGATTGCAGGGGGTAGACTGGAATTGCCCTGAAAGCATAGGAAAAGAGGCACAGCGTCGACAATGATGCACTTGGCCAAAAAGGGCGTATGCGTTTTTTCCTGAATATATTCAGGAAAAAACGCATACGCCCTTTTTGGCCAACCAAGCAAGCCTGTAAAGGAAATCTGCACTACAATGAAGTCTCACTGCCCCCCGGGCAAAAGGGCCATCTGAAAAAAGTGTAAAATCCAGAAAGGTAGGACAGGATATGGAGAAGAGGGAGCCTTGTTATGCTGATTGGCAGGATGTAAATTGCCAGCAGCCACCCTGGAGAAGTGTATGGTGTTTCGTGAAACAAGTAAGAAATAAAGCAACACAGCCTATGGCAATTGCACTTATGGTCCTATTGCTTAGGGAAATTAAAATCAAAAACAGAGAGCCACCCCAAAGTTTGGGACGCCTGTGTCCCCAAGAAGCTCGTCTACAGTGTCAGGTAAATATCCCAGAAAGCAAAAAATGGATAAAGAAGTTGTGGCACGTACGTGCAATGCAATATCACTCAACAATGAAATCTGTGTCATCAGGCCCGTAGCGGCATAGTGAGTGGATGCAGGTACGGTGATTCTACGTGAACTACGTCACACAGAAAAAGAAACATCATAAGATATCACTAATACACGGAATGTAAACTTGACTACACATGAACTGAATTACAAAACAGAACAGGGTCTCAAATTTAGAAAACCAACTAGTGCTTGCTTATGGGGAAAGGTGCCTTGGGGTGCTGCATAAAACCAGAGACTGAAATTAGCACAGATAACATTCCATAAGCCAAATATGTAATAGACAAGACCTACTCCTTGCTCAACGAAATGGACTCAACACCACATATTCAACGCCTAGGAATATACCTGACTAGGAAGAAACTTAAAACCCATGGATTTATATGTCTCCGTAAGAGAATCAAGCGTGTGTACAGCGGCATAAACGCAGCAGTGAAAATCCGATAAATCGCACTTTCAAAATAAATTTCAAAAACAAAACACAAAGACAGTGAAATAGAGAGCAATTCTTAAATAATTCACTCAGGGCATGTGATGCAACCGGGATTGACCACATCTACACCCAGAGCTGGTTGAGACATAAGGCTGGACACTTCAGGCTGATAACATTGGTGAGTTTCGGTGAGCAAATGCAGACCCTTTGAAGTCATACTGCATGGTACCCATTCCATGGGTCCCAACTCTCCAGGTTCAAGGGATTCTTCCTCCAGCTAAAACATGCATGGGAAACCCAGAGTATCGTCCACCGTGTGATTGGGAAACGATTTAAAATGCATCTCAGTTTTCGTATCCTGGTCCTCGGGTTCACCATTCCAGATACTTTACTAACAGTCTCCCCGCTTGGAGAGTCAGTGCCTTTAACCTCCTGTTTCGCACTGCTTGCAATTTCTGTGCAAGATGAACAGGAATAGGGAGAACCAATGAGAAACTACCTCTAGGTGTCTGCACGGGCAAATGTAACCCTCATTGCCCACCAGGAAGAGGAATTAAACAAAGGCTCAGTGTGCCCTGCTGGAAACAGATTAGGGCCTGAAGCAATCCTGCGGGTTTGTGCCCAGCTCACAAGAAAGCGAGTTGAAGAACGGAGCTCAGGGGCACTGTAATTCACAAACCTGCAGAGTTATAATTGACAGCTATCCTCCAAAAATATATTGAAGTAAGCCTGCGAAGGGGACTTGAAAGCGGGGCAGAATTTCAGGAAAACGATTGCAGGGGGTAGACTGGAATTGCACTGAAAGCATAGGAAAAGAGGCACAACGTCGACAATGATGCACTTGGCCAAAAATGGTGTATGCGTTTTTTCCTGAATATATTCAGGAAAAAACGCATACGCCCTTTTTGGCAAACCAAGCAAGCCTGTAAAGGAAATCTGCACAAAAATGAAGTCTCACTGCCCACCGGGCAAAAGGGCCATCTGAAAAAAGTGTAAAATCCAGAAAGGTAGGACAGGATATGGAGAACAGGGAGCCTTGTTATGCTGATTGGCAGGATGTAAATTGCCAGCAGCCACCCTGGAGAAGTGTATGGTGTTTCCTGAAACACGTAAGAAACAAAGCAACACAGCCTATGGCACTTCCACTTATGGTCCTATAGCTTACGGAAATTAAAATCAAAAACAGACAGCCACCCCAATATTTGGGACGGCTGTGTTCACAAGAAGCTCGTCAACAGTATCAGGTAAATATCCCAGAAAGCAAAAAATGGATAAAGAAGTTGTGGCACGTACGTACAATGCAATATCACTCAGCAATGAAATCTGTGTCATCAGGCCCGTAGCGGCATAGTGAGTGGATGCAGGTACGGTGATTCTTCGTGAACTACGTCACACAGAAAAAGAAACATCATAAGGTATCACTAATACACGGAATGTAAACTTGACTACACATGAACTGAATTACAAAACAGAACAGGGTCTCAAATTTAGAAAACCAACTAGTGCTTGCTTATGGGGAAAGGTGCCTTTGGGTGCTGCATAAAACCAGAGACTGAAATTAGCACAGATAACATTCCATAAGCCAAATATTTAATAGACAAGACCTACTCCTTGCTCAACGAAATGGACTCAACACCTCATATTCAACGCCTAGGAATATACCTGACTAGGAAGAATCTTAAAACCCATGGATATATATGTCTCCTTAAGAGAATCAAGCGTGTGTACAGCGGCCCAAACGCAGCAGTGAAAATCCGATAAATCCCATTATCAAAATAAATTTCGAAAACAAAACACAAAGACAGTGAAATAGAGAGCAATTCTTAAATAATTCACTCAGGGCATGTGATGCAACCGGGATTGACCACATCTACACCCAGAGCTGGTTGAGACATAAGGCTGGACACTTCAGGCTGATAGCATTGGTGAGTTTCGGTGAGCAAATGCAGACCCTTTGAAGTCATACTGCATGATACCCATTCCATGGGTCCCAACTCTCCAGGTTCAAGGCATTCTTCCTCCAGCTAAAACATGCATGGGAAACCCAGAGTATAGTCCACCGTGTGATTGGGAAATGATTTAAAATACATCTCAGTTTTCGTATCCCGGTACTCGGGTTCACCATTCCAGATGCTTTACTAACACTCTCCCCGCTAGGAGAGTCAGTTCCTTTAACCTCCTCTTTGGCACAGCTTGCAATTTCTGTGCAAGATGAACAGGAATAGGGAGAACCAATGAGAGACTAGCTGTAGGTGTCTGCACGGGCAAATGTAATGCTCATTGCCCACAGGAAGTGGAATTAAACAAAGGCTCAGTGTGCCCTGCTGGAAACAGATTAGGGCCTCAAGCAATCCTGCGGTTTTGTGCCCAGCTCACAAGAAAGCCAGTTGAAGAAAGGAGCTCAGGGACACTGTAATTCACAAACCTGCAGAGTTATAAATGACAGCTATCCTCCAAAAATATATTGAAGTAAGCCTGCGAAGGGGACTTGAAAGCGGGGCAGAATTTCAGGAAAACGATTGCAGGGGGTAGACTGGAATTGCCCTGAAAGCATAGGAAAAGAGGCACAGCGTCGACAATGATGCACTTGGCCAAAAAGGGCGTATGCGTTTTTTCCTGAATATATTCAGGAAAAAACGCATACGCCCTTTTTGGCCAACCAAGCAAGCCTGTAAAGGAAATCTGCACTACAATGAAGTCTCACTGCCCCCCGGGCAAAAGGGCCATCTGAAAAAAGTGTAAAATCCAGAAAGGTAGGACAGGATATGGAGAAGAGGGAGCCTTGTTATGCTGATTGGCAGGATGTAAATTGCCAGCAGCCACCCTGGAGAAGTGTATGGTGTTTCGTGAAACAAGTAAGAAATAAAGCAACACAGCCTATGGCAATTGCACTTATGGTCCTATTGCTTAGGGAAATTAAAATCAAAAACAGAGAGCCACCCCAAAGTTTGGGACGCCTGTGTCCCCAAGAAGCTCGTCTACAGTGTCAGGTAAATATCCCAGAAAGCAAAAAATGGATAAAGAAGTTGTGGCACGTACGTGCAATGCAATATCACTCAACAATGAAATCTGTGTCATCAGGCCCGTAGCGGCATAGTGAGTGGATGCAGGTACGGTGATTCTACGTGAACTACGTCACACAGAAAAAGAAACATCATAAGATATCACTAATACACGGAATGTAAACTTGACTACACATGAACTGAATTACAAAACAGAACAAGGTCTCAAATTTAGAAAACCAACTAGTGCTTGCTTATGGGGAAAGGTGCCTTGGGGTGCTGCATAAAACCAGAGACTGAAATTAGCACAGATAACATTCCATAAGCCAAATATGTAATAGACAAGACCTACTCCTTGCTCAACGAAATGGACTCAACACCACATATTGAACGCCTAGGAATATACCTGACTAGGAAGTATCTTAAAACCCATGGATTTATATGTCTCCGTAAGAGAATCAAGCATGTGTACAGCGGCATAAACGCAGCAGTGAAAATCCGATAAATCGCATTATCAAAATAAATTTCAAAAACAAAACACAAAGACAGTGAAATAGAGAGCAATTCTTAAATAATTCACTCAGGGCATGTGATGCAACCGGGATTGACCACATCTACACCCAGAGCTGGTTGAGACATAAGGCTGGACACTTCAGGCTGATAACATTGGTGAGTTTCGGTGAGCAAATGCAAACCCTTTGAAGTCATAGTGCATGGTAACCATTCCATGGGTCCCAACTCTCCAGGTTCAAGGGATTCTTCCTCCAGCTAAAACATGCATGGGAAACCCAGAGTATCGTCCACCGTGTGATTGGGAAACGATTTAAAATGCATCTCAGTTTTCGTATCCTGATCCTCGGGTTCACCATTCCAGATGCTTTACTAACAGTCTCCCCGCTTGGAGAGTCAGTGCCTTTAACCTCCTCTTTGGCACAGCTTGCAATTTCTATGCAAGATGAACAGGAATAGGGAGAACCAATGAGAGACTAGCTGTAGGTGTCTGCACGGGCAAATGTAACGCTCATTACCCACCAGGAAGAGGAATTGAACAAAGGCTCAGTGTGCCCTGCTGGAAACAGATTAGGGCCTGAAGCAATCATGCGGTTTTGTGCCCAGCTCACAAGAAAGCGAGTTGAAGAAAGGAGCTCAGGGGCACTGTAATTCACAAACCTGCAGAGTTATAAATGACAGCTATCTTCCAAAAGTACACTGAAGTAAGCCTGCGAAGGGGAATTGAAAGCGGGGCAGAATTTCAGGAAAACGATTGCAGGGGGTAGACTGGAATTGCCCTGAAAGCATAGGAAAAGAGGCAGAACGTCGACAATGATGCACTTGGCCAAAAAGGGCGTATGCGTTTTTTCCTGAATATATTCAGGTAAAAACGCATACGCCCTTTTTGGCCAACCAAGCAAGCCTGTAAAGGAAATCTGCACTACAATGAAGTCTCACTGCCCCCCTGGCAAGAGGGCCATCTGAAAAAAGTGTAAAATCCAGAAAGGTAGGACAGGATATGGAGAACAGGGAGCCTTGTTATGCTGATTGTCAGGATGTAAATTGCCAGCAGCCACCCTGGAGAAGTGTATGGTGTTTCCTGAAACACGTAAGAAACAAAGCAACACAGCCTATGGCACTTCCACTTATGGTCCTATAGCTTACGGAAATTGAAATCAAAAACAGACAGCCACCCCAATATTTGGGACGGCTGTGTTCACAAGAAGCTCGTCTACAGTATCAGGTAAATATCCCAGAAAGCAAAATATGGATAAAGAAGTTGTGGCATGTACGTACAATGCAATATCACTCAGAAATGAAATCTGTGTCTTCAGGCCCGTAGCAGCATAGTGAGTGGATGCAGGTACGGTGATTCTACGTGAACTACGTCACACAGAAAAAGAAACATCATAAGATATCATTAATACACGGAATGTAAACTTGACTACACATGAACTGAATTACAAAACAGAACAGGGTCTCAAATTTAGAAAACCAACTAGTGCTTGCTTATGGGAAAAGGTGCCTTGGGGTGCTGCATAAAACCAGAGACTGAAATTAGCACAGATAACTTTCCATAAGCCAAATATGTAATAGACAAGACCTACTCCTTGCTCAACGAAATGGACCCAACACCACATATTCAACGCCTAGGAATATACCTGACTAGGAAGAATCTTAAAACCCATGGATATATATGTCTCCGTAAGAGATTCAAGCGTGTGTACAGCGGCCGAAACGCAGCAGTGAAAATCCGATAAATCCCATTATCAAAATAAATTTCGAAAACAAAACACAAAGACAGTGAAATAGAGAGCAATTCTTAAATAATTCACTCAGGGCAGGTGATGCAACCGGTATTGACCACATCTACACCCAGAGCTGTTTGAGACATAAGGCTGGACAGTTCAGGCTGATAGCATTGGTGAGTTTCGGTGAGCAAATGCAGACCCTTTGAAGTCATACTGCATGGTACCCATTCCATGGCTCCAAACTCTCCAGGATCAAGGGATTCTTCCTCCAGCTAAAACATGCATGGGAAACCCAGAGTATCGTCCACCGTGTGATTGGGAAACGATTTAAAATGCATCTCAGTTTTCGTATCCTGGTCCTCGGGTTCACAATTCCAGATGCTTTACTAACACTCTCCCCACTTGGAGAGTCAGTGCCTTTAACCTCCTGTTTGGCACAGCTTGCAATTTCTGTGCAAGATGAACAGGAATAGGGAGAACCAATGAGAGACTAGCTGTAGGTGTCTGCACGGGCAAATATAACGCTCATTTCCCACCAGAAAGAGGAATTAAACAAAGGCTCAGCGTGCCCTGCCGAAAACAGATTACGGCCTGAAGCAATCCTGCGGTTTTGTGCCCAGCTCACAAGAAAGCGAGTTGAAGAAAGGAGCTCAGGGGCACTGTAATTCACAAACCTGCAGAGTTATAAATGACAGCTATCCTCCAAAAATATATTGAAGTAAGCCTGCGAAGGGGACTTGAAAGCGGGGCAGAATTTCAGGAAAACGATTGCAGGGGGTAGACTGGAATTGCCCTGAAAGCATAGGAAAAGAGGGACAACGTCGACAATGATGCACTTGGTCAAAAAGGGCGTATGCGTTTTTTCCTGAATATATTCAGGAAAAAACGCATACGCCCTTTTTGGCCAACCAAGCAAGCCTGTAAAGGAAATCTGCACTACAATGAAGTCTCACTGCCCCCCGGGCAAAAGGGCCATCTGAAAAAAGTATAAAATCCAGAAAGTTTGGACAGGATATGGAGAACAGGGAGCCTTGTTGTGCTGATTGGCAGGATGTAAATTGCCAGCAGCCACCCTGGAGAAGTGTATGGTGTTTCCTGAAACATGTAAGAAACAAAGCAACACAGCCTATGGCACTTCCACTTATGGTCCTATAGCTTATGGAAAATAAAATCAAAAACAGACAGCCACCCCAATATTTGGGACGGCTGTGTTCACAAGAAGCTCGTCTACAGTATCATGTAAATATCCCAGAAAGCAAAAAATGGATAAAGAAGTTGTGGCACGTACGTGCAATGCAATATCACTCAGCAATTATATCTGTGTCATCAGGCCCGTAGCGGCATAGTAAGTGGATGCAGGTACGGTGATTCTAGGTGAACTACGTCACACAGAAAAAGAAACATCATAAGATATCACTAATACACGGAATGTAAACTTGACTACACATGAACTGAATTACAAAACAGAACAGGGTCTCAAATTTAGAAAACCAACTAGTGCTTGCTTATGGGGAAAGGTGCCTTGGGGTGCTGCATAAAACCACAAACTGAAATTAGCACAGATAACATTCCATAAGCCAAATATGTAATAGACAAGACCTACTCCTTGCTCAACGAAATGGACCCAACACCACATATTCAATGCCTAGGAATATACCTGACTAGGAAGAATCTTAAAACCCATGGATATATATGTCTCCGTAAGAGTATCAAGCGTGTGTACAGCGGCCGAAACGCAGCAGTGAAAACCCGATAAATCCCATTATCAAAATAAATTTCGAAAACAAAACACAAAGACAGTGAAATAGAGAGCAATTCTTAAATAATTCACTCAGGGCATGTGATGCAACCGGGATTGTCCACATCTACACCCAGAGCTGGTTGAGACATAAGGCTGGACACTTCAGGCTGATAGCATTGGTGAGTTTCGGTGAGTAAATGCAGACCCTTTGAAGTCATACTGCATGGTACCTATTCCATGGGTCCCAACTCTTCAGGTTCAAGGGATTCTTCCTCCAGCTAAAACATGCATGGGAAACCCACAGTATGGTCCACCGTGTGATTGGGAAACGATTTAAAATGCATCTCAGTTTTCGTATCCTGGTCCTCGGGTTCACAATTCCAGATGCTTTACTAACAATCTCCCCGCTTGGAGAGTCAGTGCCTTTAACCTCGTATTTGGCACAGCTTGCAATTTCTGTGCAAGATGAACAGGAATAGGAGAAGCAATGTGAGACTAGATGTAGGTGTCTGCACGGGCAAATGTAACGCTCATTTCCCACCAGGAAGAGGAATTAACCAAAGGCTCAGCATGCCCTGCCGGAAACAGATTAGGGCCTGAAGCAATCCTGCGGTTTTGGGCTCAGCTCACCAGAAAGCGAGTTGAAGAAAGGAGCCCAGGGGCACTGTAATTCACAAAACTGCAGAGTTATAAATGACAGCTATCCTCCAAAAATATATTGAAGTAAGCCTGCGAAGGGGACTGGAAAGCGGGGCAGAATTTCCGAAAAAGGATTGCAGGGGGTAGACTGGAATTGCCCAGAAAGCATAGGAAAAGAGGCAGAACGTCGACAATGATGCACTTGGCCAAAAAGGGCGTATGCGTTTTTTCCTGAATATATTCAGTAAAAAACGCATACGCCCTTTTTGGCCAACCAAGCAAGCCTGTAAAGGAAATCTGCACTACAATGAAGTCTCACTGCCCCCCGGGCAAAAGGGCCATCTGAAAAAAGTGTAAAATCCAGAAAGGTAGGACAGGATATGGAGAACAGGGAGCCTTGTTATGCTGATTGGCAGGATGTAAATTGCCAGCAGCCACCCTGGAGAAGTGTATGGTGTTTCCTGAAACACGTAAGAAACAAAGCAACACAGCCTATGGCACTTCCACTTATGGTCCTATAGCTTACGGAAATTAAAATCAAAAACAGACAGCCACCCCAATATTTGGGACGGCTGTGTTCCCAAGAAGCTCGTCTACAGTACCAGGTAAATATCCCAGAAAGCAAAAATGGATAAAGAAGTTGTGGCACGTACGTGCAATGCAATATCACTCAGCAATGAAATCTGTGTCATCAGGCCCGTAGCGGCATAGTGAGTGGATACAGGTACGGTGCTTCTACGTGAACTACGTCACACAGAAAACGAAACATCATAAGATATCACTAATACACGGAATGTAAACTTGACTACACATGAACTGAATTACAAAACAGAACAGGGTCTCAAATTTAGAAAACCAACTAGTGCTTGCTTATGGGGAAAGGTGCCTTGGGGTGCTGCATAAAACCAGAGACTGAAATTAGCACAGATAACATTCCATAAGCCAAATATGTAATAGACAAGACCTACTCCTTGCTCAACGAAATGGACCCAACACCACATATTCAACGCCTAGGAATATACCTGACTAGGAAGAATCTTAAAACCCATGGATATATATGTCTCCGTAAGAGAATCAAGAGTGTGTACAGCGGCCGAAACGCAGCAGTGAAAATCCGATAAATCCCATTATCAAAATAAATTTCGAAATCAAACACAAAGACAGTGAAATAGAGAGCAACTCTTAAATAATTCACTCAGGGCATGTGATGCAACCGGGATTGACCACATCTACACCCAGAGCTGGTTGAGACATAAGGCTGGACACGTCAGGCTGATAGCATTGGTGAGTTTCGGTGAGCAAATGCAGGCCCTTTGAAGTCATACTGCATGGTACCCATTCCATGGGTCAAAACTCTCCAGGTTCAAGGCATTCTTTCTCCAGCTAAAACATGCATGGGAAACCCAGAGTGTCGTCCAACGTATGATTGGGAAATGATTTAAAATGCATCTCCGTTTTCGTATCCTGGTCCTCGGGTTCACCATTCCAGATGCTTTACTAACACTCTCCCCGCTTGGAGAGTCTGTGCCTTTAACCTCCTCTTTGGCACAGCTTGCAATTTCTGTGCAAGATGAACAGGAATAGGGAGAACCAATGAGAGACTAGCTGTAGGTGTCTGCACGGGCAAATGTAACGCTCATTGCCCACCAGGAAGAGGAATTAAACAAAGGCTCAGCGTGCCCTGCTAGAAACAGATTAGGGCCTGAAGCACTCCTGCGGATTTGTGCCCAGCTCACAAGAAAGCGAGTTGAAGAAAGGAGCTCAGGGGCACTGTAATTCACAATCCTGCAGAGTTATAAATGACAGCTATCCTCCAAAAATATATTGAAGTAAGCCTGCGAAGGGGACTTGATAGCGGGGCAGAATTTCAGGAAAACGATTGCAGGGGGTAGACTGGAATTGCCCTGAAAGCATAGGAAATGAGGCAGAACGTCGACAATGATGCACTTGGCCAAAAAGGGCGTATGCGTTTTTTCCTGAATATATTCAGGAAAAAACGCATAGGAACTTTTTGGCCAAACAAGCAAGCCTGTAAAGGAAATCTGCACTATAATGAAGTCTCACTGCCCCCCGGGCAAAAGGGCCATCTGAAAAAAGTGTAAAATCCAGAAAGGTAGGACAGGATATGGAGAACAGGGAGCCTTGTTATGCTGATTGGCAGGATGTAAATTGCCAGCAGCCACCCTGGAGAAGTGTATGGTGTTTCCTGAAACACGTAAGAAACAAAGCAACACAGCCTATGGCACTTCCACTTATGGTCCTATATCTTACGGAAATTAAAATCAAAAACAGACAGCCACCCCAATATTTGGGACGGCTGTGTTCAGAAGAAGCTCGTCTACAGTATCAGGTAAATATCCCAGAAAGCAAAAAATGGATAAAGAAGTTGTGGCACGTACGTACAATGCAATATCACTCAGCAATGAAATCTGTGTCATCAGGCCCGTAGCGGCATAGTGAGTGGATGCAGGTACGGTGATTCTACGTGAACTACGTCACACAGAAAAAGAAACATCATAAGATATCACTAATACACGGAATGTAAACTTGACTACACATGAACTGAATTACAAAACAGAACAGGGTCTCAAATTTAGAAAACCAACTAGTGCTTGCTTATGGGAAAAGGTGCCTTGGGGTGCTGCATAAAACCAGAGACTGAAATTAGAACAGATAACTTTCCATAAGCCAAATATGTAATAGACAAGTCCTACTCCTTGCTCAACGAAATGGACCCAACACCACATATTCAACGCCTAGGAATATACCTGACTAGGAAGAATCTTAAAACCCATGGATATATATGTCTCCGTAAGAGAATCAAGCGTGTGTACAGCGGCCGAAACGCAGCAGTGAAAATCCGATAAATCCCATTATCAAAATAAATTTCGAAAACAAAACACAAAGACAGTGAAATAGAGAGCAATTCTTAAATAATTCACTCAGGGCATGTGATGCAACCGGGATTGACCACATCTACACCCAGAGCTGATTGAGACATAAGGCTGGACACTCCAGGCTGATAGCATTGGTGAGTTTCGGTGAGCAAATGCAGACCCTTTGAAGTAATACTGCATGGTACCCATTCCATGGGTCCCAACTCTCCAGGTTCAAGGCATTCTTCCTGCAGCTAAAACATGCTTGGGTAACCCAGAGTATCGTCCACCGTGTGATTGGGAAACGATTTAAAATGCATCTCCGTTTTCGTATCCTGGTCCTCGGGTTCACCATTCCAGATGCTTTACTAACACTCTCCCCGCTTGGAGAGTCTGTGCCTTTAACCTCCTCTTTGGCACAGCTTGCAATTTCTGTGCAAGATGAACAGGAATAGGGAGAACCAATGAGAGACTAGCTGTAGGTGTCTGCACGGGCAAATGTAACGCTCATTGCCCACCAGGAAGAGGAATTAAACAAAGGCTCAGCGTGCCCTGCTAGAAACAGATTAGGGCCTGAAGCAATCCTGCGGTTTTGTGCCCAGCTCACAAGAAAGCGAGTTGAAGAAAGGAGCTCAGGGGCACTGTAATTCACAAACCTGCAGAGTTATAAATGACAGCTATCCTCCAAAAATATATTGAAGTAAGCCTGCGAAGGGGACTTGAAAGCGGGGCAGAATTTCAGGAAAACGATTGCAGGGGGTAGACTGGAATTGCCCTGAAAGCATAGGAAATGAGGCAGAACGTCGACAATGATGCACTTGGCCAAAAAGGGCGTATGCGTTTTTTCCTGAATATATTCAGGAAAAAACGCATAGGAACTTTTTGGCCAAACAAGCAAGCCTGTAAAGGAAATCTGCACTACAATGAAGTCTCACTGCCCCCCGGGCAAAAGGGCCATCTGAAAAAAGTGTAAAATCCAGAAAGGTAGGACAGGATATGGAGAACAGGGAGCCTTGTTATGCTGATTGGCAGGATGTAAATTGCCAGCAGCCACCCTGGAGAAGTGTATGGTGTTTCCTGAAACACGTAAGAAACAAAGCAACACAGCCTATGGCACTTCCACTTATGGTCCTATATCTTACGGAAATTAAAATCAAAAACAGACAGCCACCCCAATATTTGGGACGGCTGTGTTCAGAAGAAGCTCGTCTACAGTATCAGGTAAATATCCCAGAAAGCAAAAAATGGATAAAGAAGTTGTGGCACGTACGTACAATGCAATATCACTCAGCAATGAAATCTGTGTCATCAGGCCCGTAGCGGCATAGTGAGTGGATGCAGGTACGGTGATTCTACGTGAACTACGTCACACAGAAAAAGAAACATCATAAGATATCACTAATACACGGAATGTAAACTTGACTACACATGAACTGAATTACAAAACAGAACAGGGTCTCAAATTTAGAAAACCAACTAGTGCTTGCTTATGGGAAAAGGTGCCTTGGGGTGCTGCATAAAACCAGAGACTGAAATTAGCACAGATAACTTTCCATAAGCCAAATATGTAATAGACAAGTCCTACTCCTTGCTCAACGAAATGGACCCAACACCACATATTCAACGCCTAGGAATATACCTGACTAGGAAGAATCTTAAAACCCATGGATATATATGTCTCCGTAAGAGAATCAAGCGTGTGTACAGCGGCCGAAACGCAGCAGTGAAAATCCGATAAATCCCATTATCAAAATAAATTTCGAAAACAAAACACAAAGACAGTGAAATAGAGAGCAATTCTTAAATAATTCACTCAGGGCATGTGATGCAACCGGGATTGACCACATCTACACCCAGAGCTGATTGAGACATAAGGCTGGACACTCCAGGCTGATAGCATTGGTGAGTTTCGGTGAGCAAATGCAGACCCTTTGAAGTCATACTGCATGGTACCCATTCCATGGGTCCCAACTCTCCAGGTTCAAGGCATTCTTCCTGCAGCTAAAACATGCTTGGGTAACCCAGAGTATCGTCCACCGTGTGATTGGGAAACGATTTAAAATGCATCTCCGTTTTCGTATCCTGGTCCTCGGGTTCACCATTCCAGATGCTTTACTAACACTCTCCCCGCTTGGAGAGTCTGTGCCTTTAACCTCCTCTTTGGCACAGCTTGCAATTTCTGTGCAAGATGAACAGGAATAGGGAGAACCAATGAGAGACTAGCTGTAGGTGTCTGCACGGGCAAATGTAACGCTCATTGCCCACCAGGAAGAGGAATTAAACAAAGGCTCAGCGTGCCCTGCTAGAAACAGATTAGGGCCTGAAGCAATCCTGCGGTTTTGTGCCCAGCTCACAAGAAAGCGAGTTGAAGAAAGGAGCTCAGGGGCACTGTAATTCACAAACCTGCAGAGTTATAAATGACAGCTATCCTCCAAAAATATATTGAAGTAAGCCTGCGAAGGGGACTTGAAAGCGGGGCAGAATTTCAGGAAAACGATTGCAGGGGGTAGACTGGAATTGCCCTGAAAGCATAGGAAATGAGGCAGAACGTCGACAATGATGCACTTGGCCAAAAAGGGCGTATGCGTTTTTTCCTGAATATATTCAGGAAAAAACGCATAGGAACTTTTTGGCCAAACAAGCAAGCCTGTAAAGGAAATCTGCACTACAATGAAGTCTCACTGCCCCCCGGGCAAAAGGGCCATCTGAAAAAAGTGTAAAATCCAGAAAGGTAGGACAGGATATGGAGAACAGGGAGCCTTGTTATGCTGATTGGCAGGATGTAAATTGCCAGCAGCCACCCTGGAGAAGTGTATGGTGTTTCCTGAAACACGTAAGAAACAAAGCAACACAGCCTATGGCACTTCCAGTTATGGTCCTATAGGTTACGGAAATTAAAATCAAAAACAGACAGCCACCCCAATATTTGGGACGGCTGTGTTCAGAAGAAGCTCGTCTACAGTATCAGGTAAATATCCCAGAAAGCAAAAAATGGATAAAGAAGTTGTGGCACGTACGTACAATGCAATATCACTCAGCAATGAAATCTGTGTCATCAGGCCCGTAGCGGCATAGTGAGTGGATGCAGGTACGGTGATTCTACGTGAACTACGTCACACAGAAAAAGAAACATCATAAGATATCACTAATACACGGAATGTAAACTTGACTACACATGAACTGAATTACAAAACAGAACAGGGTCTCAAATTTAGAAAACCAACTAGTGCTTGCTTATGGGAAAAGGTGCCTTGGGGTGCTGCATAAAACCAGAGACTGAAATTAGCACAGATAACTTTCCATAAGCCAAATATGTAATAGACAAGTCCTACTCCTTGCTCAACGAAATGGACCCAACACCACATATTCAACGCCTAGGAATATACCTGACTAGGAAGAATCTTAAAACCCATGGATATATATGTCTCCGTAAGAGAATCAAGCGTGTGTACAGCGGCCGACACGCAGCAGTGAAAATCCGATAAATCCCATTATCAAAATAAATTTCGAAAACAAAACACAAAGACAGTGAAATAGAGAGCAATTCTTAAATAATTCACTCAGGGCATGTGATGCAACCGGGATTGACCACATCTACACCCAGAGCTGATTGAGACATAAGGCTGGACACTCCAGGCTGATAGCATTGGTGAGTTTCGGTGAGCAAATGCAGACCCTTTGAAGTCATACTGCATGGTACCCATTCCATGGGTCCCAACTCTCCAGGTTCAAGGCATTCTTCCTCCAGCTAAAACATGCATGGGAAACCCAGAGTATCGTCCACCGTGTGATTGGGAAACGATTTAAAATGCATCTCAGTTTTCGTATCCTGGTCCTCGGGTTCACCATTCCAGATGCTTTACTAACACTCTCCCCGCTTGGAGAGTCAGAGCCTTTAACCTCCTCTTTGGCACAGCTTGCAATTTCTGTGCAAGATGAACAGGAATAGGGAGAACCAATGAGAGACTAGCTGTAGGTGTCTGCACGGGCAAATGTAACGCTCATTGCCCACCAGGAAGAGGAATTAAACAAAGGCTCAGTGTGCCCTGCTGGAAACAGATTAGGGCCTGAAGCAATCCTGCGGTTTTGTGCCCAGCTCACAAGAAAGCGAGTTGAAGAACGAGCTCAGGGGCACTGTAATTCACAAACCTGCAGAGTTATAAATGACAGCTTTCCTCCAAAAATATATTGAAGTAAGCCTGCGAAGGGGACTTGAAAGCGGGGCAGAATTTCAGGAAAACGATTGCAGGGGGTAGACTGGAATTGCCCTGAAAGCATAGGAAAAGAGGCAGAACGTCGACAATGATGCACTTGGCCAAAAAGGGCGTATGCGTTTTTTCCTGAATATATTCAGGAAAAAACGCATACGCCCTTTTTGGCCAACCAAGCAAGCCTGTAAAGGAAATCTGCACTACAATGAAGTCTCACTGCCCCCTGGGCAAGAGGGCCATCTGAAAAAAGTGTAAAATCCAGAAAGGTAGGACAGGATATGGAGAACAGGGAGCCTTGTTATGCTGATTGGCAGGATGTAAATTGCCAACAGCCACCCTGGAGAAGTGTATGGTGTTTCCTGAAAAATGTAAGAAATAAAGCAACACAGCCTATGGCAATTGCACTTATGGTCCTATTCCTTAGGGAAATTAAAATCAAAAACAGAGAGCCACCCCACAGTTTGGGACGGCTGTGTTCCCAAGAAGCTCGTCTACAGTACCAGGTAAATATCCCAGAAAGCAAAAAATGGATAAAGAAGTTGTGGCACGTACGTGCAATGCAGTATCACTCAGCAATGAAATCTGTGTCATCAGGCCCATAGCGGCATAGTGAGTGGATGCAGGTACGGTGATTCTACGTGAACTACGTCACACAGAAAAAGAAACATCATAAGATATCACTAATACACGGAATGTAAACTTGACTACACATGAACTGAATTACAAAACAGAACAGGGTCTCAAATTTAGAAAACCAAATAGTGCTTGCTTATGGGGAAAGGTGCGTTGGGGTGCTGCATAAGACCAGAGACTGAAATTAGCAGAGATAACTTTCCATAAGCCAAATATGTAATAGACAAGACCTACTCCTTGCTCAACGAAATGGACCCAACACCACATATTCAACGCCTAGGAATATACCTGACTAGGAAGAATCTTAAAACCCATGGATATATATGTCTCCGTAAGAGAATCAAGCATGTGTACAGCGGCCGAAACGCAGCAGTGAAAATCCGATAAATCCCATTATCCAAATAAATTTCGAAAACAAAACACAAAGACAGTGAAATAGAGAGCAATTCTTAAATAATTCACTCAGGGCATGTGATGCAACCGGGATTGACCACATCTACACCCAGAGCTGGTTGAGACATAAGGCTGGACACTTCAGGCTGATAGCATTGGTGAGTTTCGATGAGCAAATGCAGACCCTTTGAAGTCATACTGCATGGTACCCATTCCATGGGTCCCAACTCTCCAGGTTCATTGGATTCTACCTCCAGCTAAAACGTGCATGGGAAACCCAGAGTATCGTCCACCGTGTGATTGGGAAACGATTTAAAATGCATCTCCGTTTTCGTATCCTGGTCCTCGGGTTCACCATTCCAGATGCTTTACTAACACTCTCCCCGCTTGGAGAGTCAATGCCTTTAACCTCCTCTTTGGCACAGCTTGCAATTTCTGTGCAAGATGAACAGGAATAGGGAGAACCAATGAGAGACTAGCTGTAGGTGTCTGCACGGGCAAATGTAACGCTCATTGCCCACCAGGAAGAGAAATTAAACAAAGGCTCAGTGTGCCCTGCTGGAAACAGATTAGGGCCTGAAGCAATCATGCGGTTTTGTGCCCAGCTCACAAGAAAGCGTGTTGAAGAAAGGAACTCAGGGGCACTGTAATTCACAAACCTGCAGAGTTATAAATGACAGCTATCCTCCAAAAATATATTGAAGTAAGCCTGCGAAGGGGACTTGAAAGCGGGGCAGAATTTCAGGAAAACGATTGCAGGGGGTAGACTGGAATTGCGCTGAAAGCATACGAAAAGAGGCAGAACGTCGACAATGATGCACTTGGCCAAAAAGTGCGTATGCGTTTTTTCCTGAATATATTCAGGAAAAAACGCATACGCCCTTTTTGGCCAACCAAGCAAGCCTGTAAAGGAAATCTGCACTACAATGAAGTCTCACTGCCCCCCGGGCAAAACGGCCATCTGAAAAAAGTGTAAAATCCAGAAAGGTAGGACAGGATATGGAGAACAGGGAGCCTTGTTATGCTGATTGGCAGGATGTAAATTGCCAGCAGCCACCCTGGAGAAGTGTATGGTGTTTCCTGAAACACGTAAGAAACAAAGCAACACAGCCTATGGCACTTCCACTTATGGTCCTATAGCTTACGGAAATTAAAATCAAAAACAGACAGCCACCCCAATATTTGGGACGGCTGTGTTCACAAGAAGCTCGTCTACATTATCAGGTAAATATCCCAGAAAGCAAAAAATGGATAAAGAAGTTGTGGCACGTACGTACAATGCAATATCACTCAGCAATGAAATCTGTGTCATCAGGCCCGTAGCGGCATAGTGTGTGGATGCAGATACGGTGATTCTACGTGAACTACGTCACACAGAAAAAGAAACATCATAAGATATCACTAATACACGGAATGTAAACTTGACTACACATGAACTGAATTACAAAACAGAACAGGGTCTCAAATTTAGAAAACCAACTAGTGCTTGCTTATGGGGAAAGGTGCGTTTGGGTGCTGCATAAAACCAGAGACTGAAATTAGCACAGATAACTTTCCATAAGCCAAATATGTAATAGACAAGACCTACTCCTTGCTCAACGAAATGGACCCAACACCACATATTCAACGCCTAGGAATATACCTGACTAGGAAGAATCTTAAAACCCATGGATATATATGTCTCCGTAAGAGAATCAAGCGTGTGTACAGCGGCCGAAACGCAGCAGGGAAAATCCGATAAATCCCATTATCAAAATAAATTTCGAAACCAAAAAACAAAGACAGTGAAATAGAGAGCAATTCTTAAATAATTCACTCAGGGCATGTGATGCAACCGGGATTGACCACATCTACACCCTGAGCTGGTTGAGACATAAGGCTGGACACTTCAGGCTGATAGCATTGGTGAGTTTCGGTGAGCAAATTCAGGCCCTTTGAAGTCATACTGCATGGTACCCATTCCATGGGTCCCAACTCTCCAGGTTCAAGGGATTCTTCCTCCAGCTAAAACATGCATGGGAAACCCAGAGTATCGTCCACCGTGTGATTGGGAAACGATTTAAAATGCATCTCCGTTTTCGTATCCTGGTCCTTGGGTTCACCATTCCAGATGCTTTACTAACACTCTCCCCGCTTGGAGAGTCATTGCCTTTAACCTCCTCTTTGGCACAGCTTGCAATTTCTGTGCAAGATGAACAGGAATAGGGAGAACCAATGAGAGACTAGCTGTAGGTGTCTGCACGGGCAAATGTAACGCTCATTGCCCACCAGGAAGAGGAATTAAACAAAGGCTCAGTGTGCCCTGCTGGAAACAGATTAGGGCCTGAAGCATTCCTGCGGTTTTGTGCCCAGCTCACAAGAAAGCGAGTTGAAGAAAGGAGCTCAGTGGCACTGTAATTCACAAACCTGCACAGTTATAAATGACAGCTATCTCCCAAAAGTATATTGAAGTAAGCCTGCGAAGGGGACTGGAAAGCGGGGCAGAATTTCAGGAAAACGATTGCAGGGGGTAGACTGGAATTGCCCAGAAAGCATAGGAAAAGAGGCAGAATGTTGACAATGATGCACTTGGCCAAAAAGGGCGTATGCGTTTTTTCCTGAATATATTCAGGAAAAAACGCATACGCCCTTTTTGGCCAACCAAGCAAGCCTGTAAAGGAAATCTGCACTACAATGAAGTCTCACAGCCCCCCAGGCAAAAGGGCCATCTGAAAAATGTGTAAAATCCAGAAAGGTAGGACAGGATATGGAGAACAGGGAGCCTTGTTATGCTGATTGGCAGGATGTAAATTGCCAACAGCCACCCTGGAGAAGTGTATGGTGTTTCCTGAAAAACGTAAGAAATAAAGCAACACAGCCTATGGCAATTGCACTTATGGTCCTATTCCTTAGGGAAATTAAAATCAAAACAGAGAGCCACCCCACAGTTTGGGACGGCTGTGTTCCCAAGAAGCTCGTCTACAGTACCAGGTAAATATCCCAGAAAGCAAAAAATGGATAAAGAAGTTGTGGCACGTACGTGCAATGCAGTATCACTCTGCAATGAAATCTGTGTCATCAGGCCCATAGCGGCATAGTGAGTGGATGCAGGTACGGTGATTCTACGTGAACTACGTCACACAGAAAAAGAAACATCATAAGATATCACTAATACACGGAATGTAAACTTGACTACACATGAACTGAATTACAAAACAGAACAGGGTCTCAAATTTAGAAAACCAAGGAGTGCTTGCTTATGGGGAAAGGTGCCTTGGGGTGCTGCATAAAACCAGAGACTGAAATTAGCACAGATAACATTCCATAAGCCAAATATGTAATAGAAAAGACCTACTCCTTGCTCAACGAAATGGACTCAACACCACATATTCAACGCCTAAGAATATACATGACTAGGAAGAATCTTAAAACCCATGGATATATATGTCTCCGTAAGAGAATCAAGCGTGTGTACAGCGGCCGAAACGCAGCAGTGAAAATCCGATAAATCCTATTATCAAAATAAATTTCGAAAACAAAACACAAAGACAGTGAAATAGAGAGCAATTCTTAAATAATTCACTCAGGGCATGTGATTCAACCGGGATTGACCACATCTACACCCAGAGCTGGTTGAGACATAAGGCTGGACACTTCAGGATGATAGCATTGGTGAGTTTCGGTGAGCAAATGCAGACACTTTGAAGTCATACTGCATGGTACCTATTCCATGGGTCCCAACACTTCAGGTTCAAGGGATTCGTCCTCCAGCTAAAACATGCATGGGAAACCCACAGTATGGTCCACCGTGTGATTGGGAAACGATTTAAAATGCATCTCAGTTTTCGTATCCTGGTCCTCGGGTTCACCATTCCAGATGCTTTACTAACACTCTCCCCGCTTGGAGAGTCAGTGCCTTTAACCTCCTCTTAGGCACAGCTTGCAATTTCTGTGCAAGATGAACAGGAATAGGGAGAAGCAATGAGAGACTAGCTGTAGGTGTCTGCACGGACAAATGTAACGCTCATTGCCCACCAGGAAGAGGAATTAAACAAAGGCTCAGTGTGCCCTGCTGGAAAAAAATTAGGGCCTGAAGCAATCCTGCGGTTTTCTGCCCAGCTCACAAGAAAGCGAGTTGAAGAAAGGAGCTCAGGGGCACTGTAATTCACAAAACTGCAGAGTTATAAATGGCAGCTATCCTCCAAAAATATATTGAAGTAAGCCTGCGAAGGGGACTTGAAAGCGGAGCAGAATTTCAGGAAAACGATTGCAGGGGGTAGACTGGAATTGCCCTGAAAGCATAGGAAAAGAGGCAGAACGTCGTCAATGATGCACTTGGCCAAAAAGTGCGTATGCGTATTTTCCTGAATATATTCAGGAAAAAACGCATATGCACTTTTTGGCCAACCAAGCAAGCCTGTAAAGGAAATCTGCACTACAATGAAGTCTCACTGCCCCCCGGGCAAGAGGGCCATCTGAAAAAAGTGTAAAATCCAGAAAGGTAGGACAGGATATGGAGAACAGGGAGCCTTGTTATGCTGATTGGCAGGATGTAAATTGCCAACAGCCACCCTGGAGAAGTGTATGGTGTTTCCTGAAAAATGTAAGAAATAAAGCAACACAGCCTATGGCAATTGCACTTATGGTCCTATTCCTTAGGGAAATTAAAATCAAAAACAGAGAGCCACCCCACAGTTTGGGACGGCTGTGTTCCCAAGAAGCTCGTCTACAGTACCAGGTAAATATCCCAGAAAGCAAAAAATGGATAAAGAAGTCGTGGCACGTACGTGCAATGCAGTATCACTCAGCAATGAAATCTGTGTCATCAGGCCCATAGCGGCATAGTGAGTGGATGCAGGTACGGTGATTCTACGTGAACTACGTCACACAGAAAAAGAAACATCATAAGATATCACTAATACACGGAATGTAAACTTGACTACACATGAACTGAATTACAAAACAGAACAGGGTCTCAAATTTAGAAAACAAAGTAGTGCTTGCTTATGGGGAAAGGTGCCTTGGGGTGCTGCATAAAACCAGAGACTGAAATTAGCACAGATAACATTCCATAAGCCAAATATGTAATAGACAAGACCTACTCCTTGCTCAACGAAATGGACTCAACACCACATATTCAACGCCTAAGAATATACCTGACTAGGAAGAATCTTAAAACCCATGGATATATATGTCTCTGTAAGAGAATCAAGCGTGTGTACAGCGGCCGAAACGCAGCAGTGAAAATCCGATAAATCCCATTATCAAAATAAATTTCGAAAACAAAACACAAAGACAGTGAAATAGAGAGCAATTCTTAAATAATTCACTCAGGGCATGTGATGCAACCGGGATTGACCACATCTACACCCACAGCTGGTTGAGACATAAGGCTGGACACTTCAGGCTGATAGCATTGGTGAGTTTAGGTGAGCAAATGCACACCCTTTGAAGTCATACTGCATGGTACCTATTCCATGGGTCCCAACACTTCAGGTTCAAGGGATTCTTCCTCCAGCTAAAACATGCATGGGCAACCCACAGTATGGTCCACCGAGTGATTGGGAATCGATTTAAAATGCATCTCAGTTTTCGTATCCTGGTCCTCGGGTTCACCATTCCAGATGCTTTACTAACACTCTCCCCGCTTGGAGAGTCAGTGCCTTTAACGTCCTGTTTGGCACAGCTTGCAATTTCTGTGCAAGATGAACAGGAATAGGGAGAACCAATGAGAGACTAGCTGTAGGTGTCTGCACGGGCAAATGTAATGCTCATTTCCCACCAGGAAGAGGAATTAACCAAAGGCTCAGCGTGCCCTGCTGGTAACAGATTAGTGCCTGAAACAATCCTGTGGTTTTGTGCCCAGCTCACAAGAAAGCGAGTTGAAGAAAGGAGCTCAGTGGCACTGTAATTCACAAACCTGCAGAGTTATAAATGACAGCTATCTTCCAAAAGTATATTGAAGTAAGCCTGCGAAGGGGACTTGAAAGCGGGGCAGAATTTCAGGAAAACGATTGCAGGTGGTAGATTGGAATTGCCCTGAAAGCATAGGAAAAGAGGCACAAAGTGGACAATGATGCACTTGGCCAAAAAGGGCGTATGCGTTTTTTCCTGAATATATTCAGGAAAAAACGCATATGCACTTTTTGGCCAACCAAGCAAGACTGTAAAGAAATCTGCACTACAATGTAGTCTCACTGCCCCCCTGGCAAAAGGGCCATCTGAAAAAAGTGTAAAATCCAGAAAGGTAAGACAGGTTATGGAGAACAGGGAGCCTTGTTTTGCTGATTGGGATGATGTAAATTGCCAACAGCCACCCTGGAGAAGTGTATGGTGTTTCCTGAAACACGTAAGAAATAAAGGAACACAGCTTATGGCAATTGCACTTATGGTCCTCTTGCTTAGGGAAATTAAAATCAAAAACAGAGATCCACCCCAAAATTTGGGACGGCTGTGTTCCCAAGAAGCTCGTCTACAGTACCAGGTAAATATCCCAGAAAGCAAAAAATTGATAAAGAAGTTGTGGCACGTACGTGCAATGCAATATCACTCAGCAATGAAATCTGTGTCATCAGGCCCGTAGCGGCATAGTGAGTGGATGCAGGTATGGTGATTCTACGTGAACTACATCACACAGAAATAGAAACATCATAAGATATCACTAATACACGGAGTGTAAATTTAACTACACATGAACTGAATTACAAAACAGAACAGGGTCTCAAATTTTGAAAACCAACTAGTGCTTGCTTATGGGGAAATGTGCGTTGGGATGCTGCATAAATCCAGAGACTGAAATTAGCACAGATAACTTTCCATAAGCCAAATATGTAATAGACAAGACCTACTCCTTGCTCAACGCAATGGACTCAACACCACATATTCAACGCCTAGGAATATACCTGACTAGGAAGAATCTTAAAACCCATGGATTTATATGTCTCCGTAAGAGAATCAAGTGTGTGTACAGCGACATAAACGCAGCAGGGAAAATCTGATAAATCCTATTATCAAAATAAATTTCAAAAACAAAACACAAAGACAGTGAAATAGAGAGCAATTCTTAAACAATTCACTCAGGGCCTCTGATGCAACCGGGATTGACCACATCTACACCCACAGCTGGTTGAGACATAAGGCTGGACACTTCAGGCTGATAGCATTGGTGAGTTTCGGTGAGCAAATGCAGACCCTTTGAAGTCATACTGCATGGTACCCATTCCATGGGTCCCAACTCTCCAGGTTCAAGAGATTCTTCCTCCAGCTAAAACATGCATGGGAAACCCAGAGTATCGTCCACCGTGTGATTGGGAAATGATTTAAAATGCATCTCAGTTTTCGTATCCTGGTCCTCGGGTTCACCATTCCAGATGCTTTACTAACACTCTCCCCGCTTGGAGAGTCAGTGCCTTTAACCTCCTCTTTGGCACAGCTTGCAATTTCTGTGCAAGATGAACAGGAATAGGGAGAACCAATGAGAGACTAGCTGTAGTTGTCTGCACGGGCAAATGTAATGCTCATTTCCCACCAGGAATAGGAATTAACCAAAGGCTCAGCGTGCCCTGCTGGAAAGAGATTAGTGCCTGAAGCAATCCTGCGTTTTTGTGCCCAGCTCACAAGAAAGCGAGTTGAAGAAAGGAGCTCAGGGGCACTGTAATTCACAAACCTGCAGAGTTATAAATGACAGCTATCCTCCAAAAATATATTGAAGTAAGCCTGCAAAGGGGACTTGAAAGCGGGGCAGAAATTCAGGAAAACGATTGAAGGGTTAAACTGGAATTGCACTTAAAGAATAGGAAAAAAGGCAGAACGTCGATAATGATGCACTTGTCCAAGAAGTGCGGATGCTTTTTTCCTTAAATATATTAAGGAAAAAACGCATACGCACTTTTTGGCCAACCAAGCAAGCTTGTAAATAAACCTGCACTACAATGAAGTCTCAGTGCCCCCCAGGGCAAAAGGGCCATTTAAAAAAATTGTAAAATCCAGAAACGGAGGACAGGCAATGGAAAACAGGGATCCTTATTATGCTGATGCATATGATGTAAATTGCCGACAGCCATTCTGGAGAAGTGTTATGTGTTTCCTGTAACACGTAAGAAACAAAGCAACACAGCCTATGGCACTTCCACTTATGGTCCTACAGCTTAGGGAAATTAAAATCAAAAACACCCAGCCACCTCAAAGTTTGGGACCTCTCTGTTCACAAGAACCTCGTTTACAGTACAAGGTAAATATCTCAGAGAGCAAACAATGGATAAAGAAGTTGTGGTACGTACGTACAATGGAATATCACTCAGCAATGAAATCTGTGTCATCAGGCCCATAACGGCATAGTGAGTGGATTCAGGTATGGTGATTCTACGTGAAATAAGTCACACATAAAAAGAAACATCATAAAATATCACTAATACACAGTATGTAAACTTGACTATACATGAACTGAATTACAAAACAGAACAGTCTCAAATTTAGAAAACCAACTTGTGCTTTCTTATGGAGAAAGGTGCGTTGGCGTGCTGCATAAAACCAGAGACTGAAATTAGCACAGATACCGTTCCATAAGCCAAATATGTAATAGACAAGACCTACTCCTTGCTCAACGAAATGGACTCAACACCACATATTCAACGCCTAGGATTATACCTGACTAGGAAGAATCTTAAAACCCGTGGATATTTATGTCTCCGTAAGAGAATCAAGAGTGTGTACAGCGGCATTAACGCAGCAGTGAAAATCCGATAAATCCCAGTGTCAAAAAAAAATTTCAAAAACAAAACACAATGACAGTGAAATAGAGAGCAATTGTTAAATAACTCACACATGGCATGTGATGCAACCTGGTTTACCACATCTACACCCAGAGCTGGGTGAGAGATAAGGCTGGACCCTTTGGGCTGATAGCATTGGTGAGTTTAGGTGAGCAAATGCAGACCCTTTGATGTCATACTGCCTGGTACCCATTCCATGGTTCCCAACTCTCCAGGTTCTAGGGATTCTTCCTTCTGCTAAAATTTGCATGGGAAACCCAGAGTATGCTCCACCGTGTGACTGGGAAACCTTTTTACATGCATGTCTGTTTTCGTCCCCTGGTACTCAGGTTCACCATTCCAGACCCTTTTCTTACACTCTCCCCATTTGGAGAGTCAGTGTCTTTAACCTCCTGTTTGGCACTGTTTGCAATTTCTGCGCAAGATGAACAGGAATACGGAGAACCAATGGGAGACTATCTGTAGGTGTGTGCACGGGCAAATATTTTTTTTAACATCTTTATTGGGGTATAATTGCTTTACAATGGTGTGTTAGTTTTTGCTTTATAACAAAGTGAATCAGCCATACATATACATATGCTCCCTGTGTCTTCCCTCTTGTGTCTCCCTCCCTCCCTCTCTCCCCCTTCCACCCCTCCAGGCTGTCCCAACGCCCCGAGCTAATATCCCTGTGCCTTGCGGCTGCTTCCCCCTTGCTATCTACCTTACTACATTTGTTAGTGTGTATATGTCCATGACTCTCTCTCGCCCTGTCAGAACTCACCATTCCCCCTCCCCATATCCTCAATTCCGTTCTCCAGTAGGTCTGCGCCTCTATTCCTGTCTTATCCCTAGGTTCTTCATGACATTTTTTTCCTTTAAATTCCATATATATGTGTTAGCATACGCTATTTGTCTTTTTCTTTCTGACTTACTTCACTCTGTATGACAGACTCTAGGTCTATCCATCTCATTACAAATAACTCAGTTTCATTTCTTTTTAAGGCTGAGTAATATTCCATTGTGTATATGTGCCACATCTTCTTTATCCATTCGTCCGATGATGGGCGCTTAGGTTCTTTCCATCTCCGGGCTATTGTAAATAGAGCTGCAATGAACATTTTGGTACATGACTCTTTTTGAATTTTGGTTTTCTCAGGGTATATGCCCAGTATGCACGGGCAATTTTAACACTCATTTCCCAACAGGAAAAGGAATTAACCAAAGGCTCAGCATGCTGTGCTGGAACAAGATTAGGGCCTGAAGCAATCCTGCGGTTTTGTGGCCAGCTCACAAGAAAGCGAGTTGAGGAAAGGAGCTCAGGGGCACTGTCATTCACATACCTGCAGACTTATAAATGACAGAAATCGTACAAAAATATATTGAATTAAGGCTGCGAAGAGGACTTGAAAGTGGGGCAGAATTGCTGGAATCCGATTTCAGGAGGTAGACGTGAATTGCTCTGAAAGCATAAGAGAAGTGGCAGAACCTCGTCAATGAAGCACTTGGCCAAAAAGGGCATATGCATTTTTTCCAGGGCCATCATTCACGGGAGTAGGAGGCTCCCAGCATGCTCCAGTGGCCAACAGAGGGCCCACGTCGCCAAGGCGATGTGAGCTAGCCAGGCAGGAGTGACCTGACATCAGAGGGCTCACCTCACAGAATGGTAGGGAACCCAGCCAGGATCAGACTCTCCCCAGAGGGCCCACATCACCAAGGTGATGGGAACCAGGCAGGAGTGTCCTCACACCCGTGGGGCCACATCATCAAAAGTTGAGGTACCCAGCACATGTGGCCTCAAACCAGAGGACCCACATCACCATGGGTTTCGGAGTGAGGCAGGCAGGATTAACCTCACAACACATGTCCCATTGTATACAAAAGGTGTGGAAACCAGCAGTTGGATCTTCCTAGCAGGCGGCCCAGAGCACTGAGGCTATGAGATCCAGGCCGGCATGAACTCACAACAGAGGGCCCTCATTGTGATTCTGTAAGCAACCCAGCCGTTGTGACCTCAGAGCAGAAGGCCCACATCCCCATGGGGAAGGGAAACAAGCAGGAGTGTCATCGCAAGAGTGGGCACACATGAAAAAATGTGGGGAGCCCAGCAATTAGTGCCTGATGCCAGAGGGCCCTCATCACCGAGGGGCGGTGGCTCCCAGCCAGCTCTGACTGCTACCAGCAGGGCGACGTCGCCAATGCGGAGTGCGACAACCAGGCAGGAGTGACCTCAGAGCAGAGGGTCAACCTCACAGAAGTGTGAAGAACCAAAGAGGATCAGATTCTCACCAGAGGGCCCACATCACCAAGGGAATGGGAACCAGGCAGGAGTGTCCTCACACTAGTGGGGCCACATCACCGAAAAGTGAGGGACCCAGCACACGTGGCCTCAAACCAGAGGACACACATCACAAGGGAGCTGGGATTGAGGCAGGCAGGAGGAGCCTCAAAACAGAGGGACCATAGAATTAAAGAGGTGAAGAATCCCGCAGTTGGAACCTCCCAGCAGGCGGCCAGGAGCAGCGAGACTATGGGATCCAGGCCGGAGTGATCTCACACCAGAGGGCCGTCATCATGAAACTGTGAGCAACCTAGGCGTTGGGATCTCAGAGCAGAAGGCCCACATTCCCATGGGGTTGGGAACCTGTCAGAAGTGCACTCGCACCACAGGGCACACATCAGAGAATTTAGGGAACCCAGGAGTTAGGGCCTGATGCCAGAGGGCCCTCATTACCAAGGGGAGGAGACTCCAATCAGGCACCAACACCCAACTGAGGTCCCACGTCGCCAAGGTGACGTGTGACAGCCAGGTAGGAGTGACCTCACCGCAGAGGGCCTACCTCACAGAAGGGTGAGGAACACAGCCAGGATAAGACTCTCACCAGAGGGCCCACATCACCAAGGTGATCAGAACCAGGCAGGAGAGTCTTCACACCAGTGTGGCCACATCATAGAAAGGTGAGGAACCCAGCACATGTGGCCTAAACAAGAAGACCCACATCTCCAAGGGGCTCGGAATGAGGCAGGCAGGAGTAGCCTCACAACACAGGGCCCATAGAATAAAAAAGCTGAGGAATCCAGCAATGGGAACCTCCCAGCAGGCGGCCAAGAGCACCAAGCCTATGCGATTCAGGCCGCAGTAAACTCACAGCAGAGGGTCCACATCATGAAAATGCGAGCAACCCAGCCATTTGGACCTCAGAGCAGAAGGTCCACATCCCCAAGGTGTTGGGAGCATGGCAGGAGTGTCCTCGCACCACTTAGCACATATCAGAAAATGTGGGTACCCAGCAGTTAGGGCCTGACGCCAGAGGGCCCTCATCACTGAGGGGAGGAGGCTCCCAGCATGTTCCAACTACCACAAGAGGGCCCACGTCGCCAAGGCGGGGTGTGCCAGCCAGGCAGGAGTGACCTCACAGCAGACGGCCCACCTCAAAGAAGTGTGAGGAACCCAACCAGGATCAGACTCTCACCAGAGGGCCCATATCACCAAGGGGACGGGAACCAGGCACGAGTGTCCTCACACCAGTGGGGCCACATCACTAAAAGATGAGGAAACTGGCACATGTGGCCACAAACCAGAGGACCTATATCACCAAGGGGCTGGGAGTGACACAGGCAGGAGGAGCCTCCCAACACAGGGCCCAAAGAATAAAAAAGGTGAGGAACCCAGCAGTTGGAACTTCCCAGCAGGTGGCCCAGAGTACAGAGGCTATGGGATCTAGGAATGAGTGAACTAACACCAGAGAGCTAACATCAGGAAACTGTGAGCAACCCAGTCGTTGGAACCTCAGACCAGAAGGCCCATATCGCCATGGGGATGGGAACATTTCACGAGTGTCCTGGCATCACTGGGCTCACATCAGAAAACCTGGGGAGCCCAGCAGTTAGAGCCTGACGCCAGAGGGACCTCATCACCGAGGACAGGAGTCTCCAAAAGGATCGAACTGCCACCAGAGGGCCGACGTCACCAAGGCAATGGGAGCAAGCCAGGCAGGAGTTACCTCAGAGCACAGGGCCCACCTCACAGAACGGTAAGGAACCCAGCCAGGATCAGACTCTCACCAGAGGGGCCACATCACCAAGGGGCTGGGAAACAGGCACGAGTGTCCTCACACCATTGGGGCCACATCATCGAAAGGTGAGGGACCCAGCACACGTGGCCTCACACCAGAGGACACACATCACAACGGGGCTGGGATTGAGGCAGGCAGGAGGAGCCTCAAAACAGAGGGCCCATAGAATAAAAAAGGTGAGGAATCCCGCAGTTGGAACCTCCCAGCAGGCGCCCAGGAGCAGCAAGCCTATGGGATCTAGGCCGGAATGAACGCACATCAGAGGGCCCTCATCATGAAACTGTGAGCACCCCAGCCTTTGGGACCTCAGAGCAGAAGGCCCAAATTCCCATGTGGTTGGGAACCTGACAGGAGTGTACTCGCACCACAGGTCGCACATCTGCAAATTTTGGGAGCCCAGGAGTTAGGGTCTGACGCAAGAGGGCCCTCATTACCGAGGGACAGAGACTCGCAGCAGACACCAACTCCCAACTGAGGGCCCACGTCACCAAGGTGATGTGTGCCAGCCAGGCAGGAGTGACCTCACCGCAGAGGGCCTACCTCACAGAAGGGTGAGGAAACCAGCCAGGATAAGACTCTCACCAGAGGGCCCACATCACCAAGGGGATCGGAACCAGGCAGGAGGGTCCTCACACAAGTGTGGCCACATTATAGAAAGGTGAGGAACCCAGAACATGTGGCCTAAAACAGGGGACCCACATCTCCAAGGGGCTAGGAGTGAGGCAAGCAGGAGTATCCTCACAAAACAGAGCCCACAGAATAAAAGTTGTGAGGAATCCAGCAGTTGGAACCGGCCAGTAGGCCGCCCAGAGCACAGAGTCTATGGGATCCAGGCCACAGCAAACTCACAGCAGAGGTCCCACATCATGAAACTGTGAGCAACCCAGCGGATGGGACCTCAGAGCAGAAGGCCCACATCCCTATGGGGATGGGAACCTGACAGGAGTGTCCTCGGCCCACTTCCACGAATCAGAAAATGTGGGAACCCAGCAGTTAGGACCTGAGGCCAGAGGACCCTCATCACCGAGGGGAGGAGGCTCCCAGCAGGCTCCAACTGCCACCATAAGGCCGATGTCACCAAGGAGGGGTGTGCCAACCAGGCAGGAGTGACCTCAGAGCAGAAAGCCCACCTCACAGAAGTGTGAGGAACCCAACAAGGATCAGACTGTCACCAGAGGGCCAACATCACCAAGGGAATGGGAACCAGGCAGGAGTGTCCTCACACCAGTGGGGCTACATCACCATAATTTGAGGGACCCAGCACACGTGGCCTCAAACCTGAGGACACACATCACCAAGGGGCTGGGAGTGAGGCAGGCCAGAGGATCCTCAAAACAGAGGGACCATAGAATAAAAAAGGTGAGGAATCCCACAGTTGGAACCTCCAGCAGGCAGCCAGGAGCAGCGAGGCTATGGGATCTAGGCAGGAGTGAACTCACACCAGAGGGCCCTCATCATGAAACTGTGAGCAACACAGCCGTTGGGACCTCAGAGCAGAAGGCTCACATCCCCATGGGGATGGGAACCTGGCAGGAGTGTCCTTGCACCACTTAGCACGAATCAGAAAATGTGGGAACCCAGCAGTTAGGGCCTGAGGCCAGAGGGCCCTCATCACCGAGGGGAGGAGGCTCCCAGCAGGCTCCAACTGCCACCATATGGCCAACGTTGCCAAGGCGGGGTGTGCCAGCCAGGCAGGAGTGACCTCAGAGCAGAGGGCCCACCTCACAGAAGGGTGAGGAACCTAACCAGGATCAGACTCTCACCAGAGGGCCAACATCACCAAGGTGATGGGAACCAGGCAAGACTGTCCTAACAGCAGTGGGGCCAACATCACCAAGGGAATGGGAACCAGGCAAGAGTGTCCTCACACCAGTGTGGCCACATTATAGAAAGGTGAGGAACACAGCACATGTGGCCTCAAACAAGGGGACACACATCACGAAGGGGCTGGGAGTGAGGCATGCAGGAGGAGACGCACAACCGAGGGCCCATAGAATAAAAAAGGTGAGGAATCGAGAAGTTGGAAACTCCAAGCTGGAGGCCCAGAGCACTGACACTATGGGATACAGGCCAGAGTGAACACACAGCAAAGGGCCCACATCATGAAACTGTGAGCAACCCAGCAGTTGGGACCACAGAACAGAAGTCCCACATGCCCATGGGGATGGGAACCTGGCAGGAGTGACTCGCACCACTGGGCACACATCAGAAAATGTGTGGAGCCCAGCACTTAGGGCCTGACACCAGAAGGCCCTCATCACTGAGGGGAGGAGGCCCCAGCACGCTCCAACTGCCACCAGAGGGTCCACGTCGCCAAGGCGACGTGCGCCAGCCAGGCAGGATTGACCTCACAGCAGAGAGCCCACATCATGAAAGTGTGAGCAACCCAGCCGTTAGGACCTCAGAACAGAAGGCCCACACGCTCATGAGGATGGGAACCTGGCAGGAGTGCCCTCGTACCACTTAGCACGTATCAGAAAATGTGGGAACCCCGCCATTAGGGTCTGACGCCAGAGGGCCTCATCACCGCGGGAAGGAGGCTCCCAGCAGGCTCCAACTGCCACCAGGGTGCCGAAGTCAACAAGGCGGGTTGTGCCAGCCAGGCAGGAGTGACCTCAGAGAAGAGGGCTCACCTCACGGATGTGTGAGGAACCCAACCAGGATCAGAGTCTCACCAGAGGACCCACATCACCAAAGGGATGGGAACCAGGCAGGAGTGTCCACACACCAGTGGGGCCACATCATCAAAAGATGAGGAACCCATCACATATGGCCTCAAACCTGAGGACATACATCACCATGTGGCTGGGAGTGAGGCAGGTATCTGGAGGGGCACATTTAACTCTAATTTCCCACCAGGAAGAGGAATTAACCAAAGGCTCAGAGTGCCGTGCCGGACCCTGATTATGGCCTGAAGCAAACCTGCAGTTTTGTGGCCAGCTTACAAGGAAGCGAGTTAAGAAAGGAGCTCAGGGGCACTGTAATTCACAAACCTGCAGAGATAAATGACAGCTATTGGCAAAAATATATCGAAGTAAGTCTGCAAAGAGGACTTGAAAACGAGGCAGAATTGCAGGAATCATATTTCAAGAGGTAGATTGGAATTGCATTTAAAGCATATGAAAAGCGGCAGATCTTTGACAGTGATGCACATGGACAAAAAGTGCGTATACATTTTTCCTGAATATATTCAGGAAAAAACGCATATGAACATTTTGGCCAACCAAGCACTCCAGCAATGGAAATCCACACTACAATGAAGTCACATTTCCCATTCGTCAAAAAGGCCATCTGAATAAAGTGTAAAAACCAGAAACACAGGACAGGCCATGGAGAACAGGGAGCCGTGTTATGCTGATGGGCGGGATGTAAATTGCCAGCAGACACTCTGGAGATGTTCATGGTGTATCCTGAAACATCTAAAAAACAAAGCTACAGAGCCTAGGGCACTTCCACTTTTGGCCCTATAGCTTAGGAAAATTAAAATCAACAAGACACAGCCAACACAAAATTTAGGGCTGCTGTGTTTACAAGAACCTCGAGTCCAGTACAAATTAAATATCCCAGAAAGAAAAAAATGGATAAAGAAGTTGTGCTACTTACGTACAACGGAATATCACTCAGCAGTGAAATCAATGTCATCAGGCCTGTAGCAGCAAATTGAGTGGATTTAATTATGATGATTCTAAGAGAAATATGTCACACAAAGAAAGATAATTATCATAAGATATCACTAATAGAGGGAGTGTAAACTTGGCTACACATAAACTGAATTACAAAACCGAACAGAGTCTCACATTTAGATAAAAACCTTATGCTTGCTTAAGGGGAAAGTTGAGTTGGGCTGCTGTATAAAAACAGATTGAAATTAGCACACATACCATTCCATAAGCCAAATACGTAATAAACAAGACCTACTCTTTGCTCAACGAAATAGACTCATCCATGGTGTATCACCTCACACCTATTAGAATGGGCATCATCAGAAAATCTACAAACAACAAATGCTGGAAACGGTGTGGAGATAAGGAATCCTCTTCCACTATTGTTGGGAACGTAAATTGATACAGTCACTGTGGAGAACATTATGGAGTTTCTTATAAAACTAAGAATAGAATTACCATATGATACAGCAATCCCTCTACTGGGCATATACCCAGACAAAACCATAAATCAAAAAGAGACATTCACCACAATGTTCATTGCATCACTATTTACACTATCCAGGAAATGGAAGCAACCTAAATGCCCACAGACAGACGAATGCATAAAGATGTGGTACATATATAAAATGGAATATTACTAAGCCATAAAAAGGAATGAAATTGGGACATTTGTAGAGACGTTGATGGATCTAGAGACTGTCATACAGAGTGAAGTAAGTCAGAAAGAGAAAAACAAATCTTGTATATTAATGCATATATGTGGAACCTAGAAAAATTGTACAGATGAACCGTTTTGCAAGGCAGAAATAGAGCAACACATGTATACAACAAACGTATGGACAACAAGGGGGGAAAGCTGTTGGGGATGGTGGTGGGAGGAGTTGAGATATTGGGATTGGTATGTATACATTTATATGTATAAAGTAGATAACCAAAAACAACCTGCTGTATAAAAATATAAAATTAAATTCAAAATAAAAAAATAAAATTAAAAAAAGTAAAACAGAAAAAATATTCTTCCCTTCACATACATGTATTTATATGAATAAATTATTTCCATGCTTATATCTGTAAATACACAAAAGAGGAATAAAATCTACCTTGAACCAAAAACGAAAAAAAGATAAAAAAGAACAGAACCCACCAGTTACACAGAGGAAAACCGTTTCAGGGCACTTGCTCCAATTGCAAACAATTCTGAAGTTGGTCAGTGGTGGGGAATCATCTCCCACTCAGCCAGCATGCTCCTCGCAACAAGCGTCCTCACTGCAAAGCTGGGGGACCGTGCCGAGGTATCTGTGAGTAAACGTGGGCCGAGCCCCAGGCCAGCTGCTGCTGAAATGTTCCCACCCTTCCAAGGCTAAACACCTGAATATGTACAAGGACTTGAAAACCTAGAGGAAGGGCCATGGAGCCACATGAGGGACAGCATGCCAGCCGACTTGGTGCCTGCAGGCCAGCCAGGATGGTCCTGGCCCTGGGTGCTCTTCTGGAAGCTCTCCATTTCCCTGCCTGAGATACCCCTGCTGTCCCGGCCCCCACTGCTTTCTTCCTTCCTCACCTGTGCCCAGGGAGAAATTCCAGCGGCAGGTGTGGGTGACACATCCTCTTCTTTAGCAGGTAGCATCTTGGCAACTGCTGCAGAAAGTCCAGCAGAGCCCCACTCACACTGGGACACCCACAAAGCCGTGGCTTCTCACTCCCTCCCACCAGCCCAGCCCCGAGACTGCTGACAGGGCAGAGAAAATGGCGTCAGGCACAGCTGCAGGGGCTCTTGCTGCCTGGAGCGGTGTTTATATTGATCTCAACCCAGGCACACCTGGGGAGGGCTGGCCGGCACGGTCAGGCTTCCCAAGCCAGCCAATAATCACCCCTCAGGGGCTCACAGTTGCTGAAAATGGAACTTGCTGAATTGGCCAGGTCCAAGGAACAGGTGTGGGCTCCTGAGAGTCAGGATAGACAAGGGGCTGCAGCTCTGGCTTGTTTTCTAATTATATTATCTGGCCCATGAGTGGGAGACAACTTCAAGAAAACCCTCTCCTAATGAGAGGAACCCAGGAGTCAGGGAGAGGAGGGGTGGGTGGTGGTTGGAGACAGAGGCCTGGTGCCCCGGGTGCAGTGGAAGTCTCTGGAAGATCAGGTGGAGGAGGCCGCACAGAGTGATGCCCAGGGTCACAGACCTGTCAGAGCTGCTGTTTGTTAGTTCAAGTCCTGCTCTGAGGTGCTCTGTGTCAGATCTGAGCGACAGGTGAGCTGGGAGTGCTCTGCAATGAGGGCTATGTGCACGGTTCCTGTGTGCCCAGCCCTGCCAAGGTACCTGCAAGGGTAGCTCTGTATCCTGGGAGGGGCCTGACCACGGGAGCCCCATGGACTGCAGAGGACCTGCCCAGGGAATCCCATATCCTGGGAGGGGCCTGAACACGAGAGCCCCGTGGGCTGGGGTGGGGGTAGGGTACCTGCCCAGGTGAGCTCCATATCCTGGGATTGGCCTGACCTCGAGAGCCCCATGGGCTGCTGGAGTCCTGGTAAAGGATGTCAGGACAGTCAGTGAAGCCACTGAGGATATACCTCCAGTAGTTCCTAAATCCTACACCCTGCTGGTCATTCTACCAACCACCAGGACTTGGTATTCTGTATTAGTCTTCACTGATGCCTTCTTTTGTATTCCATTAGTCCCAGAGTCACAAGAAATTTTGGCTTGTGAGTGACAGGACTCAACATACAACTAAAACAATACTTCCAGGCTGTCTTGCCCCAAGGGTTCAAAAATTCCCACACCATCTTTGGGGAAAGCTCAGCTAAAGACCTAAAAGTTCTACCTCTGGAAAAGGAAACACTCCTTCAATATTCAGACGACATTCTGATCGCCAGCCCTACTAAGGAGGCCTCAGAACTACCAAGCCAATAAAGGATAGAAGTTGTCCACGAAAAAGCTCAAGTATCACAGACTACGGTGACCTGCCTGGGCTTCATTCTCACAGAAGGTCGGAGAAGCCCATCCCAGGAAAGGGAAGAAACAATTTACAGCCTTACCCCTTTCTGAAACTAGAAGACAGCTTAGGGGTTCCTGGGGAAGCCAGGGTTTCCTGCCTCTGGATCCCTAACTACAGTCTACTAGCTGGGCCTCTATATGAAACACTGAAAGGAAAAGATGATGATCCTTTTGAATAGAATCCAGAAGTGGCCTTTCAAGAATGGAAAGAGCAGTCAATTCAGACCCTTGCCCTGGGACTCCCTAATTTAGCTAAACCCTTTGACCTTTACATTCCTGGTGAAAGGTGAATCGCCATTGGAGTATTAGTGCAAAAACTGGGACCACTTGAAATGGAACAATGCAAGAATGCCATCCAGGTAGGATAAACTATGGTCACCAAGGGGCTTGGCCCACCGCCACATCTGGCCAAGATACTGGTGGTATCTGAAAACCTGGAAATCAGCAGCCCAAAAGGCCACCTCCCTTCTAAGGGAAACGGACCCCACGTGGTGATCCTAACCCCCAACCATGCCCTGAAGTTGCAGGGTTTGCTCCGTGGGCACACTGACCTCGATTGAGGAGGCCCTCCAACTCCAACCTCCAGAGAGATAACCGGGGGCAACGGGGCACCATGACGACCCGTGTGACCATCACTTGACCTGGAGTTTCTCTCATAAAACAACAAGAGTGTGTCCCAAAAGAGTAGACTACTGCTTTCAGTACTTACTGTACCCAGAGGGGAGCTAATAATCTTGGCGGGGGAACCGTATATCATGATGTCACCATAGAAAAGCCTACAGACACCCTGATGATGGTGGCCAATAAGACCGGCTGGACTCCTGTTTACTTCCAAAGGCTCTTGACTCAGTGACCATCATGATCCTTCATCACCACTGACCCTGGACTGTCTGGGAGCTGAGCGGGCAGGATCCTGACACCTGGTGCTGTTTTTACGTTAATTCAGGGGCCTAATGGAAGAAAGCGCAGACTGTTGGTCAGAGCATCTAGGCTGGCAGAAACGGTCAGTCAGAGCATCTAGGCTGGCAGAAACGGTCAGCCTAAGGTGGCCGAACAAATGTGGGGCGGAGTGAAACTGGACCTCACAGCGCCACTGCACATCTCCTTTCTGGACCCTTAAAGGTCATTAGAATCTATAACACTTCCAATACTGGTGCTCAGGTGGACGAGCAGGGAGGCAGGAGGCCTGGGGACAATCAACGTCACCTGGAGGCTGCTGGGGAGAAGTTCTGACCCTCGCCCACGGGTATGAAGCCTCCTAACTCAGCACTCAGCAGTTACAGAAGAAGGGTCTGCACCCGCAGCACTCCAAGAATGAGGAAAGGGACAAAAGGCAGAAGAGAAGTTTGTCCCAGGCAAAGCCCCTTAAAAATGCCTGGGAGATAAAAATAGAATCTGGGCAATAAAATAAAGTCTAACCATTTTTATCCTTTGTGCTTTGTCTAATTTCAGGTGCTCCTAGTGTCCCGCATACAGAGGTTCCACACCCGGCACTTCAGACCACATTTCCTAGAGCAGAATGGCTCGATGACACTTCAGCTCCTGGGGCCCAGTTCAGACTCCATGACATAGAGCCTGAGCTGCAGCCAACCAGGTCCTCGAGAGCTCAGCCCCCTCCCTCCCAGTGACTCTGACAGGATCTCTACACAGCAGCCCAGCCCACAGCCCACAGGGTAGCACCTCTCCATTCTCTGATCAAAATATAAAGTTTCCTTTGCTTTTGAACCAAACTCAGTCTCGATCTATTGGCTCCAATGACACTGGGCAGGGGGACACTTGTTGGCGTCCACTCTGGAGGATCAGTAACAGAAATTGAGAACATTGTAACTTCAATGAACAGATGTGTGAGCCAAACTGTAATTAACATAGAACAGTGTATAAGGCTCGGGTAAAATAAGATGTTTCTAACACTTCCATTTGATATTTCCATCACTTTCTTATAAGCAAGTTCAGTGAAAAGGTTTGTCTTCTTTGTCAGGTCAATATTAGAGAAACAAAGTGATTTCTTTCCAAGGATGTACATCTAATAATCTTGGTTAAAGCTTCAATCTTGTTTTAAATGCTTTTGCATTGAAAATGATACCTCTCTTTCAGCTCCCCCATTTCTGAGAAGCATAAAATCTTATAATTTATTATTACCAAAGGGAAATGGTAGGAGGAGGGATAAATTAACAGTTTGGGATTAACACATACACACTGCTATGTATGAAATCATCAGCAAGGAACTACTGTATAGCACAGGGAACTACACTCAATATTTTGCAATAACCTATAAGGGGAAATGATCTGAAAAAGAATAGATATTTTTATTGACATCATCCATCAATGACAGTAAAAATGGAATCTAAGGGAAGACAGTGGTGAGTGCTTCTGACCCTGAAGACTTCAATCATCTAAAGTTTGGACTCTGCCTACTTCCCAAGGCCCTTAATGAACATATGTGTAGCCGTAGCTTAAAAAATTCCCCAGTTTGGGTTGCGGACAGACACTGATATTTAAAATCCCCTGGTGTTCTCCTCACATGAATGGGACCCTTCCTACACCTAAAACATGCCTGTCACACCCAGAGGATGGTATACCGTCTGATCGGGAAAAGTTTGGAAAAGGCATCTCATCTCCTCATCTCTTGGTGCTAGGGTTCACCACTCCAGCGTCTTTACTAACAGTCTCCCCACTTGGAGATGTCAGCACTGTCAACATCCTGTTGCATACAGTTTGGAATTTGTCCAGAGGATGAAGCAGAAGGAGGAGGAACAATGAGAGACAAGTCCTAGGTGTTCGGACAGGCACATGCCACTCTAATTTCCAATCAGGAAGACGAATTGACCAAAGGCTAGGGTTGCCCATGGAAACAGAATAGGGCTTGAGGAATCCTGATGCTTTGTGGCCAGTTCCCATAAACACAAGTTGGAAAATGGAACTCAGGGGCACTAAAATTCACGAAACTGCAGAGTTGAAAATATCTATCACTGAAAAATGTCTTGAGGAAAGTCAGAGAAAAGGACTTGTAAGCAACGGAGAATGGCAGGAAAGGGATTGGAAGAGGTAGAAAGGACTCGCCATTAAGCACAAGCAAAGGGGCTGAACATTGCCAACATTGCAGTTGGCCAAAAAGGGTGTATGTGTCTTTTTCTGTATATATTCAAGAAAAGGGCATACACTTTTTTAGCCAACCAAACAGGTGGGCAGTGGAAATCAATACTACAAAACATATCACTTTGCATCTGTCAGAAGAGCCGTCCTCATAAAGTGTAAACACCAGAAATGCAGGACAGGGCAAGGAGAAAAGGGAGCCCTGTGAGTCTTATAGTGGAAATGTATATTGCAAACGGTCACTCTGGATAAGTCTATTGTGTTTACTAAAGCATCTAAAAAATGAGCTACCGAGCACAGGGCACTTGCACTCATGGACGTATATCTTGGGAAAAACAAAAATCGAGAGGACACAGGCACCCCAATGTTTACCACCTCTCTGTTTAAAAGATCCTCGACTAGGTTATAACTTAAATGTATCTGCAGAGAAAAAACGGACAGAGATGTGGTGATTATGTAGAGTGGAATATTACTCAGCCTGGAAATCAATGAAATACGGCCAGTTATAACAACTCCAGAGGAGTTACGTGTGATCATTCGAAGTCACATAATTCAAAAAGAAAAAGACATAAGATATCACTAATACATGGAATGTTAACATGGCTACACATGAACTGAATTACAAAAGAGAAGAGGGTTTCAAATTAAGAAAACCAACTTATGCTTCCTTAAGGGGAAAGGTGAGTTGGGGTGCTACATAAAACCAGAGATTAAAATTAGCACAGATACCATTCCATAAGCCAAATATGTAATAGTCAAGACCTACTCCTTGCTCAACGAAATGGACTCAACACGCCATATTCAATGCCTAAGAATATACCGGATTAGTAAGAATCTTAAAACCCATGGGCTTATAAGTCTCCGTAAGAGAAACAAGCGCGTGTACAGCAGCATAAATGAAGCAGTGAAAATGCGATAAATCCCATTATTAAAATAAATTTCAAAAACAAAACACAATGACAGTGAAATAGAGAGCAATTCTTAAATAATTCACTCAGGGCATGTGATGCAACCTGGATTTACCACATCTACACCCAGAGCTGGTTGAGACATAAGGCTGGACACTTCAGGCTGATAGCATTGGTGAGTTTCAGTAAACAAATGCAGATCCTTTGAAGTCATACTGCATGGTACCCATTCCAAGGGTCCCAACTCTCCAGGTTCAAGGGATTCTTTCTTCAGCTAAAACATGCGTGGGAAACGCCGAGTATGGTCCACCGTGTGATTGGGAAACGACTTAAAATGCATCTCAGTTTTCGTATCCTGGTCCTCGGGTTCACCATTCCAGAGGGTTTACTAACACTCTCCCCGCTTGGAGAGTCAGTGCCTTTGACCTCCTGTTTGGCACAGCTTGCAATTTCTGCGCAAGATGAACAGGAATAGGGAGAACCAATGAGAGACTAGCTATAGGTATTTGCACGGTCAAATGTAAGGCTCATTTCCCACCAGGAAGAGGAATTAACCAAAGGCTCAGCGTGCCCTGCCGGAAACAGATTAGGGCCTGAAGCAATCCTGCGGTTTTGTGCCCAGCTCACAAGAAAGCGAGTTGAAGAAAGGAGCTCAGGGTCACAGTAATTCACAAACCTGCTGAGTTATAAATGACAGCTATCCTCCAAAAATATATTGAAGTAAGCCTGCGAAGGGGACGTGAAAGCGGGGCAGAATTTAAGGAAAACGATTGCAGGGGGTAGACAGGAATTGACCTGAAAGCATAGGAAAAGAGGCACAACGTCGACAATGGTGCACTTGGCCAAAAAGTGCGTATGAATTTTTTCCTGAATATATTCAGGAAAAAACGCATACGCCCTTTTTCGCAAACCAAGCAAGCCTGTAAAGGAAATCTGCACTACAATGAAGTCTAACTGCCCCCTGGGCAAAAGGGCCATCTGAAAAAAGTGTAAAATCCAGAAAGTTAGGAAAGGATATGGAGAACAGGGAGCTTGGTTATGCTGATTGGCAGGATGTAAATTGCCAACAGCCATCCTGGAGAAGTGTATGGTGTTTCCTGAAATCCATAAGAAACAAAGCAACACAGCCTATGGCACTTCCACTTATGGTCCCAAAGATTACGGAAATTAAATTCAAAAACAGACAGCCACCCCAATGTTTGGGACGGCTGTGTTCACAAGAAGCTCATCTGCAGTACCAGGTAAATATCCCAGAAAGCAAAAAATGGATAAAGAACTTGTGGCACGTATGTGCAATGCAATATCACTCAGCAATGAAATCTGTGTCATCAGGCCCGTAGCGGCATAGTGAGTGGATGCAGGTACGGTGATTCTACGTGAACTACGTCACACAGAAAAAGAAACATCATAAGATATCACTAATACACGGAATGTAAACTTGACTACACATGAACAGAATTACAAAACAGAACAGGGTCTCAAATTTAGAAAACCAACTAGTGCTTGCTTATGGGGAAAGGTGCGTTGGGGTGCTTCATAAAACCAGAGACTGAAATTAGCACAGATAACATTCCATAAGCCAAATATGTAATAGACAAGACCTACTCCTTGCTCAACGGAATGGACGCAACACCACATATTCAACGCCTAGGAATATACCTGACTAGGAAGAATCTTAAAACCCATGGATTTATATGTCTCCGTAAGAGAACCAAGCGTGTGTACAGCGCCATAAACGCAGCAGTGAAAATCCGATAAATCCCATTATCAAAATAAATTTCAAAAACAAAACACAAAGACAGTGAAATAGAGAGCAATTCTTAAATAATTCACTCAGGGCATGTGATGCAACCGGGATTGACACCAACTACACCCAGAGCTGGTTGAGACATAAGGCTGGACACTTCAGGCTGATAGCATTGGTGAGTTTCGGTGAGCAAATGCAGACCCTTTGAAGTCATACTGCATGGTACCCATTCCATGGGTCCCAACTCTCCAGGTTCAAAGGATTCTTCCTCTGGCTAAAACATGCATGAGAAACCCAGAGTATCGTCCCCCGTGTGATTGGGAAACAATTTAAAATGCATCTCAGTTTTTGTATCCTTGTCCTCGGGTTCACCATTCCAGATGCTTTACTAACAATCTCCCCACTTGGAGAGTCAGTGCCTTTAACCTCGTATTTGGCACAGCTTGCAATTTCTGTGCAAGATGAACAGGAATAGGAGAAGCAATGAGAGACTAGATGTAGGTGTCTGCACGGGCAAATGTAACGCTCATTTACCACCAGGAAGAGGAATTAACCAAAGGCTCAGCGTGCCCTGCCGGAAACAGATTAGGGCCTGAAGCAATCCTGCGGTTTTGGGCCCAGCTCACAAGAAAGCGAATTGAAGAAAGGAGCTCAGGGGCACTGTAATTCACAAACCTGCAGAGTTATAAATGACAGCTATCCTCCAAAAACATATTGAAGTAAGCCTGCGAAGGGGACTGGAAGGCGGGCCAAAATTTTAGGAAAACGATTGCAGGGGGTAGACTGGAATTGCCTTGAAAGCATAGGAAAAGAGGCAAAACGTCGACAATGATGCACTTGGCCAAAAAGGGCATATGCGTTTTTTCCTGAATATATTCAGGAAAAAATGCATACGCACTTCTTGGCCAACGAAGCAAGCCTGTAAAGGAAATCTACACTACAATGAAATCTCCCTGCCCCCCCGGGCAAAAGGGCCATCTGAAAAAAGTGTAAAATCCAGAAAGGTAGGACAGGATATGGAGAACAGGGAGCCTTGTTATGCTGATTGGCAGGATGTAAATTGTGAACAGCCACCCTGGAGAAGTGTATGGTGTTTCCTGAAACACGTAAGAAATAAAGCAACACAGCCTATGGCAATTGCACTTATGGTCCTATTGCTTAGGGAAATTAAAATCAAATACTGAGAGCCACCCCAAAGTTTGGGACGGCTGTGTTCCCAAGAAGCTCGTCTACAGTACCAGGTAAATATCCCAGAAAGCAGAAAATGGATAAAGAAGTTGTGGCACGTACGTGCAATGCAATATCACTCAGCAATGAAATCTGTGTCATCAGGCCCGTAGCGGCATAGTGAGTGGATGCAGGTACGGTGATTCTACGTGAACTACGTCACACAGAAAAAGAAACATCATAAGATATCACTAATACACGGAATGTAAACTTGACTACACATGAACTGAATTACAAAACAGAACAGGGTCTCAAATTTAGAAAACCAACTAGTGCTTGCTTATGGGGAAAGGTGCCTTGGGGTGCTGCATAAAACCAGAGACTGAAATTAGCACAGATAACTTTCCATAAGCCAAATATGTAATAGACAAGACCTACTCCTTGCTCAACGAAATGGACCCAACACCACATATTCAACGCCTAGGAATATACCTGACTAGGAAGAATCTTAAAACCCATGGATATATATGTCTCCGTAAGAGAATCAAGCGTGTGTACAGCGGCTGAAACGCAGCAGTGAAAATCCGATAAATCCCATTATCAAAATAAATTTCGAAAACAAAACACAAAGACAGTGAAATAGAGAGCAATTCTTAAATAATTCACTCAGGGCATGTGATGCAACCGGGATTGACCACATCTACACCCAGAGCTGGTTGAGACATAAGGCTGGACACTTCAGGCTGATAGCATTGGTGAGTTTCGGTGAGCAAATGCAGACCCTTTGAAGTCATACTGCATGGTACCCATTCCATGGGTCCCAACTCTCCAGGTTCAAGGGATTCTTCCTCCAGCTAAAACATGCATGGGAAACCCAGAGTATCGTCCACCGTGTGATTGGGAAACGATTTAAAATGCATCTCAGTTTTCGTATCCTGGTCCTCGGTTTCACCAATCCAGATGCTTTACTAACACTCTACCGGCTTGGAGAGTCAGTGCCTTTAACCTCCTCTTTGGCACAGCTTGCAATTTCTGTGCAAGATGAACAGGAATAGGGAGAACCAATGAGAGACTAGCTGTAGGTGTCTGCACGGGCATATGTAATGCTCATTGCCCACCAGGAAGAGGAATTAAACAAAGGCTCAGTGTGCCCTGCTGGAAACAGATTAGGGCCTGAAGCAATCCTGCGGATTTGTGCCCAGCTCACAAGAAAGCGAGTTGAAGAAAGGAGCTCAGGGGCACTGTAATTCACAAACCTGCAGAGTTATAATTGACAGCTATCCTCCAAAATTATATTGAAGTAAGCCTGCGAAGGGGACTTGAAAGCGGGGCAGAATTTCAGGAAAACGATTGCAGTGGGTAGACTGGAATTGCCCTGAAAGCATAGGAAAAGAGGCACAACGTCAACAATGATGCACTTGGCCAAAAAGGGCGTATGCGTTTTTTCCTGAATATATTCAGGAAAAAACGCATACGCCCTTTTTGGCAAACCAAGCAAGCCTGTAAAGGAAATCTGCACTACAATGAAGTCTCACTGCCCCACAGGCAAAAGGGCCCTCTGAAATAAGTGTAAAATCCAGAAAGGTAGGACAGGATATGGAGAACAGGAAGCCTTGTTAAGCTGATTGGCAGGATGTAAATTGCCAGCAGCCACCCTGGAGAAGTGTATGGTGTTTCCTGAAACACGTAAGAAACAAAGCAACACAGCCTATGGCACTTCCACTTATGGTCCTATAGGTTACGGAAATTAAAATCAAAAACAGACAGCCACCCCAATATTTGGGACAGCTGTGTTCAGAAGAAGCGCGTCTACATTATCAGGTAAATATCCAAGAAAGCAAAAAATGGATAAAGAAGTTGTGGCACGTACGTACAATGCAATATCACTCAGCAATGAAATCTGTGTCATCAGGCCCATAGGGGCATAGTGAGTGGATGCGGGTAAGGTGACTCTACGTGAACTACGTCACACAGAAAAAGAAACATCATAAGATATCACTAATACACGGAATGTAAACTTGACTACACATGAACTGAATTACAAAACAGAACAGGGTCTCAAATTTAGAAAACCAACTTGTGCTTGCTTATGGAGAAAGGTGCCTTGGGGTGCTGCATAAAACCAGAGACTGAAATTAGCACAGCTAACTTTCCATAAGCCAAATATGTAATAGACAAGACCTACTCCTTGCTCAACGAAATGGACCCAAGACCACATATTCAACGCCTAGGAATATACCTGACTAGGAAGAATCTTAAAACCCATGGATATATATGTCTCCGTAAGAGAATCAAGCGTGTGTACAGCGGCCGAAACGCAGCAGTGAAAATCCGATAAATCCCATTATCCAAATAAATTTCGAAAACAAAACACAAAGACAGTGAAATAGAGAGCAATTCTTAAATAATTCACTCAGGGCATGTGATGCAACCGGGATTGACCACATCTACACCCAGAGCTGTTTGAGACATAAGGCTGGACACTTCAGGCTGATAGCATTGGTGAGTTTCGGTGAGCAAATGCAGACCCTTTTATGTCATACTGCATGGTACCCATTACATGGGTCCCAACTCTCCAGGTTCAAGGCATTCTTCCTCCAGCTAAAACATGCATGGGAAACCCAGAGTATCGTCCACCATGTAATTGGGAAACGATTTAAAATGCATCTCAGTTTTCGTATCCTGGTCCTCGGGTTCACCATTCCAGATGCTTTACTAACACTCTCCCCGCTTGGAGAGTCAGTGCCTTTAACCTCGTCTTTGGCACAGCTTGCAATTTCTGTGCAAGATGAAGAGGAATAGGGAGAACCAATGAGAGACTAGCTGTAGGTGTCTGCACGGGCAAATGTAACCCTCATTGCCCACCAGGAAGAGGAATTAAACAAAGGCTCAGTGTGCCCTGCTGGAAACAGAGTAGGGCCTTAAGCAATCCTGTAGTTTTGTGCCCAGCTCACAAGAAAGCGAGTTGAAGAATGGAGCTCAGGGGCACTGTAATTCACAAACCTGCAGAGTTATAAATGACAGCTATCTTCCAAAAGTATATTGAAGTAAGCCTGCGAAGGGGACTTGAAAGCGGGGCAGAATTTCAGGAAAACGATTGCAGGGGGTAGACTGGAATTGCCCTGAAAGCATAGGAAAAGAGGCACAACGTCGACAATGATGCACTTGGCCAAAAAGTGCGTATGTGTTTTTTCCTGAATATATTCAGGAAAAAACGCATACGCACTTTTTGGCCAACCAAGCAAGCCTGTAAAGCAATCTGCACTACAATGAAATCTCACTGCCCTCCGCGCAAAAGGGCCATCTGAAAAAAGTGTAAAACCCAGAAAGGAAGGACAGGATATGGAGAACAGGCAGCCTTGTTATGCTGATTGGCAGGATGTAAATTTTGAACAGCCACCCTGGAGAAGTGTATGGTGTTTCCTGAAACACGTAAGAAATAAAGCAACACAGCCTATGGCAATTGCACTTATTGTCCTATTCCTTAGGGAAATTAAAATCAAAAACAGAGAGCCACCCCAAAGTTTGGGACGGCTCTGTTCACAAGCAGCTCGTCTACAGGACCAGGTAAATATCCCAGAAAGCAAAAAATGGATAAAGAATTTGTGGCACGTACGTGCAATGCAGTATCAGTCAGCAATGAAATCTGTGTCATCAGGCCCGTAGCGGCATAGTGAGTGGATGCAGGTACGGTGATTCTACGTGAACTACGTCACACAGAAAAAGAAACATCATAAGATATCACTAATACACGGAATGTAAAGTTGACTACACGTGAACTGAATTACAAAACAGAACAGGGTCTCAAATTTAGAAAACCAACTAGTGCTTGCTTATGGGGAAAGGTGCGTTGGGGTGCTTCATAAAACCAGAGACTGAAATTAGCACAGATAACTTTCCATAAGCCAAATATGTAATAGACAAGACCTACTCCTTGCTCAACGAAATGGACCCAACACCACATATTCAACGCCTAGGAATATACCTGACTAGGAAGAATCTTAAAACCCATGGATATATATGTCTCCGTAAGAGAATCAAGCGTGTGTACAGCGGCATAAACGCAGCAGTGAAAATCCGATAAATCCCATTATCAAAATAAATTTCAAAAAAAAATCATAAAGACAGTGAAATAGAGAGCAATTCTTAAATAATTCACTCAGGGCATGTGATGCAACCGGGATTTAACACATCTACACCCAGAGCTGGTTGAGACATAAGGCTGGACACTTCAGGCTGATAGCATTGGTGAGTTTCGGTGAGCAAATGCAGACCCTTTGAAGTCATACTGCATGGTACCCATTCCATGGGTCCCAACTCTCCAGGTTCAAGGGATTCTTCCTCCAGCTAAAACATGCATGGGAAACCAAGAGTATCGTCCACCATGTGATTGGGAAATGATTTAAAATGCATCTCAGTTTTCGTATCCTGGTCCTCGGGTTCACCATTCCAGATGCTTTACTAACACTCTCCCCGCTTGGAGAGTCAGTGCCTTTAACCTCCTCTTTGGCACAGCTTGCAATTTCTGTGCAAAATGAACAGGAATAGGGAGAACCAATGAGAGACTAGCTGTAGGTGTCTGCACGGGCAAATGTAACGCTCATTGCCCACCAGGAAGAGGAATTAAACAAAGGCTCAGTGTGCCCTGCTGGAAACAGATTAGGGCCTGAAGCAATCCTGCGGTTTTGTGCCCAGCTCACAAGAAAGCGAGTTGAAGAAAGGAGCTCAGGGGCACTGTAATTCACAAACCTGCAGAGTTATAAATGACAGCTTTCCTCCAAAAATATATTGAAGTAAGCCTGCGAAGGGGACTTGAAAGCGGGGCAGAATTTCAGGAAAACGATTGCAGGGGGTAGACTGGAATTGCCCTGAAAGCATAGGAAAAGAGGCAGAACGTCGACAATGATGCACTTGGCCAAAAAGGGCGTATGCGTTTTTTCCTGAATATATTCAGGAAAAAACGCATACGCCCTTTTTGGCCAACCAAGCAAGCCTGTAAATGAAATCTGCACTACAATGAAGTCTCACTGCCCCCCTGGCAAAAGGGCCATCTGAAAAAAGTGTAAAATCCAGAAAGGTAGGACAGGATATGGAGAACAGGGAGCCTTGTTATGCTGATTGGCAGGATGTAAATTGCCAGCAGCCACCCTGGAGAAGTGTATGGTGTTTCCTGAAACACGAAAGAAACAAAGCAACACAGCCTATGGCACTTCCACTTATGGTCCTATAGCTTACGGAAATTAAAATCAAAAACAGACAGCCACCCCAATATTTGAGACGGCTGTGTTCACAAGAAGCTCGTCTACAGTATCAGGTAAATATCCCAGAAAGCAAAAAATGGATAAAGAACTTGTGGCACGTACGTACAATGCAATATCACTCAGCAATGAAATCTGTGTCATCAGGCCCGTAGCGGCATAGTGAGTGGATGCAGGTACGGTGATTCTACGTGAACTACGTCACACAGAAAAAGAAACATCATAAGATATCACGAATACACGGAATGTAAACTTGACTACACATGAACTGAATTACAAAATAGAAAAGGGTCTCAAATTTAGAAAACCAACTAGTGCTTGCTTATGGGGAAAGGTGCCTTGGGGTGCTGCATAAAACCAGAGACTGAAATTAGCACAGATAACTTTCCATAAGCCCAATATGTAATAGACAAGACCTACTCCTTGCTCAACGAAATGGACCCAACACCACATATTCAACGCCTAGGAATATACCTGACTAGGAAGAATCTTAAAACCCATGGATATATATGTCTCCGTAAGAGAATCAAGGGTGTGTACAGCGGCTGAAAGGCAGCAGTGAAAATCCGATAAATCCCATTATCAAAATAAATTTCGAAAACAAAACACAAAGACAGTGAAATAGAGAGCAATTCTTAAATAATTCACTCAGGGCATGTGATGCAACCGGGATTGACCACATCTACACCCAGAGCTGGTTGAGACATAAGGCTGGACACTTCAGGCTGATAGCATTGGTGAGTTTAGGTGAGCAAATGCACACCCTTTGAAGTCATACTGTATGGTACCTATTCCATGGGTCCCAACTCTTCAGGTTCAAGGGATTCTTCCTCCAGCTAAAACATGCATGTGAAACCCACAGTATGGTCCACCGTGTTATGGGGAAATGATTTAAAATGCATCTCAGTTTTCGTATCCTGGTCCTCGGGTTCACCATTCCAGATGATTTACTAACAGTCTCCCTGCTTGGAGAGTCAGTGCCTTTAACCTCCTGTTTGGCACAGCTTGCAATTTCTGTGCAAGATGAACAGGAATAGGGAGAACCAATGAGAGACTAGCTGTAGGTGTCTGCACGGGCAAATGTAAGGCTCATTTCCCACCAGGAAGAGGAATTTACCAAAGGCTCAGCATGCCCTGCCCGAAACAGATTAGGGCCTGAAGCAATCCTGCGGTTTTGTGCCCAGTTCACAAGAAAGCGAGTTGAAGAAAGGAGCTCAGGGGCACTGTAATTCACAAACCTGCAGAGTTATAAATGACAGCTATCCTCCAAAAATATATTGAAGTAAGCCTGCGAAGGGGACTTGAAAGCGGGGCAGAATTTCAGGAAAACGATTGCAGGGGGTAGACTGGAATTGCCCTGAAAGCATAGGAAAAGAGGCAGAACGTCGACAATGATGCACTTGGCCAAAAAGGGCGTATGCGTTTTTTCCTGAATATATTCAGGAAAAAACGCATACGCCCTTTTTGGCCAACCAAGCAAGCCTGTAAAGGAAATCTGCACTACAATGAAGTCTCACTGCCCCCCTGGCAAAAGGGCCATCTGAAAAAAGTGTAAAATCCAGAAAGGTAGGACAGGATATGGAGAACAGGGAGCCTTGTTATGCTGATTGGCAGGATGTAAATTGCCAGCAGCCACCCTGGAGAAGTGTATGGTGTTTCCTGAAACACATAAGAAACAAAGCAACACAGTCTATGGCACTTCCACTTATGGTCCTATAGCTTACGGAAATTAAAATCAAAAACAGACAGCCACCCCAATATTTGGGACGGCTGTGTTCACAAGAAGCTCGTCTACAGTAACAGGTAAATATCCCAGAAAGCAAAATATGGATAAAGAAGTTGTGGCACGTACGTCCAATGCAATATCACTCAGCAATGAAATCTGTGTCATCAGGCCCGTAGCGGCATAGTGAGTGGATGCAGGTACGCTGATTCTACGTGAACTACGTCACACAGAAAAAGAAACATCATAAGATATCACTAATACACGGAATGTAAACTTGACTACACATGAACTGAATTACAAAACAGAACAGGGTCTCAAATTTAGAAAACCAACTAGTGCTTGCTTATGGGGAAAGGTGCGTTGGGGTGCTTCATAAAACCAGAGACTGAAATTAGCACAGATAACTTTCCATAAGCCAAATATGTAATAGACAAGACCTACTCCTTGCTCAACGAAATGGACCCAACACCACATATTCAACGCCTAGGAATATACCTGACTAGGAAGAATCTTAAAACCCATGGATATATATGTCTCCGTAAGAGAATCAAGCGTGTGTACAGCGGCATAAACGCAGCAGTGAAAATCCGATAAATCCCATTATCAAAATAAATTTCAAAAAAAAATCATAAAGACAGTGAAATAGAGAGCAATTCTTAAATAATTCACTCAGGGCATGTGATGCAACCGGGATTTAACACATCTACACCCAGAGCTGGTTGAGACATAAGGCTGGACACTTCAGGCTGATAGCATTGGTGAGTTTCGGTGAGCAAATGCAGACCCTTTGAAGTCATACTGCATGGTACCCATTCCATGGGTCCCAATTCTCCAGGTTCAAGGGATTCTTCCTCCAGCTAAAACATGCATGGGAAACCAAGAGTATCGTCCACCATGTGATTGGGAAATGATTTAAAATGCATCTCAGTTTTCGTATCCTGGTCCTCGGGTTCACCATTCCAGATGCTTTACTAACACTCTCCCCGCTTGGAGAGTCAGTGCCTTTAACCTCCTCTTTGGCACAGCTTGCAATTTCTGTGCAAAATGAACAGGAATAGGGAGAACCAATGAGAGACTAGCTGTAGGTGTCTGCACGGGCAAATGTAACGCTCATTGCCCACCAGGAAGAGGAATTAAACAAAGGCTCAGTGTGCCCTGCTGGAAACAGATTAGGGCCTGAAGCAATCCTGCGGTTTTGTGCCCAGCTCACAAGAAAGCGAGTTGAAGAAAGGAGCTCAGGGGCACTGTAATTCACAAACCTGCAGAGTTATAAATGACAGCTTTCCTCCAAAAATATATTGAAGTAAGCCTGCGAAGGGGACTTGAAAGTGGGGCAGAATTTCAGGAAAACGATTGCAGGAGGTAGACTGGAATTGCCCTGAAAGCATAGGAAAAGAGGCAGAACGTCGACAATGATGCACTTGGCCAAAAAGGGCGTATGCGTTTTTTCCTGAATATATTCAGGAAAAAACGCATACGCCCTTTTTGGCCAACCAAGCAAGCCTGTAAATGAAATCTGCACTACAATGAAGTCTCACTGCCCCCCTGGCAAAAGGGCCATCTGAAAAAAGTGTAAAATCCAGAAAGGTAGGACAGGATATGGAGAACAGGGAGCCTTGTTATGCTGATTGGCAGGATGTAAATTGCCAGCAGCCACCCTGGAGAAGTGTATGGTGTTTCCTGAAACACGAAAGAAACAAAGCAACACAGCCTATGGCACTTCCACTTATGGTCCTATAGCTTACGGAAATTAAAATCAAAAACAGACAGCCACCCCAATATTTGAGACGGCTGTGTTCACAAGAAGCTCGTCTACAGTATCAGGTAAATATCCCAGAAAGCAAAAAATGGATAAAGAACTTGTGGCACGTACGTACAATGCAATATCACTCAGCAATGAAATCTGTGTCATCAGGCCCGTAGCGGCATAGTGAGTGGATGCAGGTACGGTGATTCTACGTGAACTACGTCACACAGAAAAAGAAACATCATAAGATATCACGAATACACGGAATGTAAACTTGACTACACATGAACTGAATTACAAAATAGAAAAGGGTCTCAAATTTAGAAAACCAACTAGTGCTTGCTTATGGGGAAAGGTGCCTTGGGGTGCTGCATAAAACCAGAGACTGAAATTAGCACAGATAACTTTCCATAAGCCCAATATGTAATAGACAAGACCTACTCCTTGCTCAAAGAAATGGACCCAACACCACATATTCAACGCCTAGGAATATACCTGACTAGGAAGAATCTTAAAACCCATGGATATATATGTCTCCGTAAGAGAATCAAGGGTGTGTACAGCGGCTGAAAGGCAGCAGTGAAAATCCGATAAATCCCATTATCAAAATAAATTTCGAAAACAAAACACAAAGACAGTGAAATAGAGAGCAATTCTTAAATAATTCACTCAGGGCATGTGATGCAACCGGGATTGACCACATCTACACCCAGAGCTGGTTGAGACATTAGGGTGGACACTTCAGGCTGATAGCATTGGTGAGTTTAGGTGAGCAAATGCACACCCTTTGAAGTCATACTGTATGGTACCTATTCCATGGGTCCCAACTCTTCAGGTTCAAGGGATTCTTCCTCCAGCTAAAACATGCATGTGAAACCCACAGTATGGTCCACCGTGTTATGGGGAAATGATTTAAAATGCATCTCAGTTTTCGTATCCTGGTCCTCGGGTTCACCATTCCAGATGATTTACTAACAGTCTCCCTGCTTGGAGAGTCAGTGCCTTTAACCTCCTGTTTGGCACAGCTTGCAATTTCTGTGCAAGATGAACAGGAATAGGGAGAACCAATGAGAGACTAGCTGTAGGTGTCTGCACGGGCAAATGTAACGCTCATTTCCCACCAGGAAGAGGAATTTACCAAAGGCTCAGCATGCCCTGCCCGAAACAGATTAGGGCCTGAAGCAATCCTGCGGTTTTGTGCCCAGTTCACAAGAAAGCGAGTTGAAGAAAGGAGCTCAGGGGCACTGTAATTCACAAACCTGCAGAGTTATAAATGACAGCTATCCTCCAAAAATATATTGAAGTAAGCCTGCGAAGGGGACTTGAAAGCGGGGCAGAATTTCAGGAAAACGATTGCAGGGGGTAGACTGGAATTGCCCTGAAAGCATAGGAAAAGAGGCAGAACGTCGACAATGATGCACTTGGCCAAAAAGGGCGTATGCGTTTTTTCCTGAATATATTCAGGAAAAAACGCATACGCCCTTTTTGGCCAACCAAGCAAGCCTGTAAAGGAAATCTGCACTACAATGAAGTCTCACTGCCCCCCGGGCAAGAGGGCCATCTGAAAAAAGTGTAAAATCCAGAAAGGTAGGACAGGATATGGAGAACAGGGAGCCTTGTTATGCTGATTGGCAGGATGTAAATTGCCAGCAGCCAGCCTGGAGAAGTGTATGGTGTTTCCTGAAACACATAAGAAACAAAGCAACACAGTCTATGGCACTTCCACTTATGGTCCTATAGCTTACGGAAATTAAAATCAAAAACAGACAGCCACCCCAATATTTGGGACGGCTGTGTTCACAAGAAGCTCGTCTACAGTAACAGGTAAATATCCCAGAAAGCAAAATATGGATAAAGAAGTTGTGGCACGTACGTACAATGCAATATCACTCAGCAATGAAATCTGTGTCATCAGGCCCGTAGCGGCATAGTGAGTGGATGCAGGTACGGTGATTCTACGTGAACTACGTCACACAGAAAAAGAAACATCATAAGATATCACTAATACACGGAATGTAAACTTGACTACACATGAACTGAATTACAAAACAGAACAGGGTCTCAAATTTAGAAAACCAACTAGTGCTTGCTTATGGGGAAAGGTGCGTTGGGGTGCTTCATAAAACCAGAGACTGAAATTAGCACAGATAACTTTCCATAAGCCAAATATGTAATAGACAAGACCTACTCCTTGCTCAACGAAATGGACCCAACACCACATATTCAACGCCTAGGAATATACCTGACTAGGAAGAATCTTAAAACCCATGGATATATATGTCTCCGTAAGAGAATCAAGCGTGTGTACAGCGGCATAAACGCAGCAGTGAAAATCCGATAAATCCCATTATCAAAATAAATTTCAAAAAAAAATCATAAAGACAGTGAAATAGAGAGCAATTCTTAAATAATTCACTCAGGGCATGTGATGCAACCGGGATTTAACACATCTACACCCAGAGCTGGTTGAGACATAAGGCTGGACACTTCAGGCTGATAGCATTGGTGAGTTTCGGTGAGCAAATGCAGACCCTTTGAAGTCATACTGCATGGTACCCATTCCATGGGTCCCAACTCTCCAGGTTCAAGGGATTCTTCCTCCAGCTAAAACATGCATGGGAAACCAAGAGTATCGTCCACCATGTGATTGGGAAATGATTTAAAATGCATCTCAGTTTTCGTATCCTGGTCCTCGGGTTCACCATTCCAGATGCTTTACTAACACTCTCCCCGCTTGGAGAGTCTGTGCCTTTAACCTCCTCTTTGGCACAGCTTGCAATTTCTGTGCAAAATGAACAGGAATAGGGAGAACCAATGAGAGACTAGCTGTAGGTGTCTGCACGGGCAAATGTAACGCTCATTGCCCACCAGGAAGAGGAATTAAACAAAGGCTCAGTGTGCCCTGCTGGAAACAGATTAGGGCCTGAAGCAATCCTGCGGTTTTGTGCCCAGCTCACAAGAAAGCGAGTTGAAGAAAGGAGCTCAGGGGCACTGTAATTCACAAACCTGCAGAGTTATAAATGACAGCTTTCCTCCAAAAATATATTGAAGTAAGCCTGCGAAGGGGACTTGAAAGCGGGGCAGAATTTCAGGAAAACGATTGCAGGGGGTAGACTGGAATTGCCCTGAAAGCATAGGAAAAGAGGCAGAACGTCGACAATGATGCACTTGGCCAAAAAGGGCGTATGCGTTTTTTCCTGAATATATTCAGGAAAAAACGCATACGCCCTTTTTGGCCAACCAAGCAAGCCTGTAAATGAAATCTGCACTACAATGAAGTCTCACTGCCCCCCTGGCAAAAGGGCCATCTGAAAAAAGTGTAAAATCCAGAAAGGTAGGACAGGATATGGAGAACAGGGAGCCTTGTTATGCTGATTGGCAGGATGTAAATTGCCAGCAGCCAACCTGGAGAAGTGTATGGTGTTTCCTGAAACACGAAAGAAACAAAGCAACACAGCCTATGGCACTTCCACTTATGGTCCTATAGCTTACGGAAATTAAAATCAAAAACAGACAGCCACCCCAATATTTGAGACGGCTGTGTTCACAAGAAGCTCGTCTACAGTATCAGGTAAATATCCCAGAAAGCAAAAAATGGATAAAGAACTTGTGGCACGTACGTACAATGCAATATCACTCAGCAATGAAATCTGTGTCATCAGGCCCGTAGCGGCATAGTGAGTGGATGCAGGTACGGTGATTCTACGTGAACTACGTCACACAGAAAAAGAAACATCATAAGATATCACGAATACACGGAATGTAAACTTGACTACACATGAACTGAATTACAAAATAGAAAAGGGTCTCAAATTTAGAAAACCAACTAGTGCTTGCTTATGGGGAAAGGTGCCTTGGGGTGCTGCATAAAACCAGAGACTGAAATTAGCACAGATAACTTTCCATAAGCCCAATATGTAATAGACAAGACCTACTCCTTGCTCAACGAAATGGACCCAACACCACATATTCAACGCCTAGGAATATACCTGACTAGGAAGAATCTTAAAACCCATGGATATATATGTCTCCGTAAGAGAATCAAGGGTGTGTACAGCGGCCGAAAGGCAGCAGTGAAAATCCGATAAATCCCATTATCAAAATAAATTTCGAAAACAAAACACAAAGACAGTGAAATAGAGAGCAATTCTTAAATAATTCACTCAGGGCATGTGATGCAACCGGGATTGACCACATCTACACCCAGAGCTGGTTGAGACATAAGGCTGGACACTTCAGGCTGATAGCATTGGTGAGTTTAGGTGAGCAAATGCACACCCTTTGAAGTCATACTGTATGGTACCTATTCCATGGGTCCCAACTCTTCAGGTTCAAGGGATTCTTCCTCCAGCTAAAACATGCATGTGAAACCCACAGTATGGTCCACCGTGTTATGGGGAAATGATTTAAAATGCATCTCAGTTTTCGTATCCTGGTCCTCGGGTTCACCATTCCAGATGATTTACTAACAGTTTCCCTGCTTGGAGAGTCAGTGCCTTTAACCTCCTGTTTGACACACCTTGCAATTTCTGTGCAAGATGAACAGGAATAGGGAGAACCAATGAGAGACTAGCTGTAGGTGTCTGCACGGGCAAATTTAACGCTCATTTCCCACCAGGAAGAGGAATTTACCAAAGGCTCAGCATGCCCTGCCCGAAACAGATTAGGGCCTGAAGCAATCCTGCGGTTTTGTGCCCAGTTCACAAGAAAGCGAGTTGAAGAAAGGAGCTCAGGGACACTGTAATTCACAAACCTGCAGAGTTATAAATGACAGCTATCCTCCAAAAATATATTGAAGTAAGCCTGCGAAGGGGACTTGAAAGCGGGGCAGAATTTCAGGAAAAGGATTGCAGGGGGTAGACTGGAATTGCCCTGAAAGCATAGGAAAAGAGGCAGAACGTCGACAATGATGCACTTGGCCAAAAAGGGCGTATGCGTTTTTTCCTGAATATATTCAGGAAAAAACGCATACGCCCTTTTTGGCCAACCAAGCAAGCCTGTAAAGGAAATCTGCACTACAATGAAGTCTCACTGCCCCCCGGGCAAGAGGGCCATCTGAAAAAAGTGTAAAATCCAGAAAGGTAGGACAGGATATGGAGAACAGGGAGCCTTGTTATGCTGATTGGCAGGATGTAAATTGCCAGCAGCCAGCCTGGAGAAGTGTATGGTGTTTCCTGAAACACATAAGAAACAAAGCAACACAGTCTATGGCACTTCCACTTATGGTCCTATAGCTTACGGAAATTAAAATCAAAAACAGACAGCCACCCCAATATTTGGGACGGCTGTGTTCACAAGAAGCTCGTCTACAGTAACAGGTAAATATCCCAGAAAGCAAAATATGGATAAAGAAGTTGTGGCACGTACGTACAATGCAATATCACTCAGCAATGAAATCTGTGTCATCAGACCCGTAGCGGCATAGTGAGTGGATGCAGGTACGGTGATTCTACGTGAACTACGTCACACAGAAAAAGAAACATCATAAGATATCACGAATACACGGAATGTAAACTTGACTACACATGAACTGAATTACAAAATAGAAAAGGGTCTCAAATTTAGAAAACCAACTAGTGCTTGCTTATGGGGAAAGGTGCGTTGGGGTGCTTCATAAAACCAGAGACTGAAATTAGCACAGATAACTTTCCATAAGCCAAATATGTAATAGACAAGACCTACTCCTTGCTCAACGAAATGGACCCAACACCACATATTCAACGCCTAGGAATATACCTGACTAGGAAGAATCTTAAAACCCATGGATATATATGTCTCCGTAAGAGAATCAAGCGTGTGTACAGTGGCATAAACGCAGCAGTGAAAATCCGATAAATCCCATTATCAAAATAAATTTCAAAAAAAAAATCATAAAGACAGTGAAATAGAGAGCAATTCTTAAATAATTCACTCAGGGCATGTGATGCAACCGGGATTTAACACATCTACACCCAGAGCTGGTTGAGACATAAGGCTGGACACTTCAGGCTGATAGCATTGGTGAGTTTCGGTGAGCAAATGCAGACCCTTTGAAGTCATACTGCATGGTACCCATTCCATGGGTCCCAACTCTCCAGGTTCAAGGGATTCTTCCTCCAGCTAAAACATGCATGGGAAACCAAGAGTATCGTCCACCATGTGATTGGGAAATGATTTAAAATGCATCTCAGTTTTCGTATCCTGGTCCTCGGGTTCACCATTCCAGATGCTTTACTAACACTCTCCCCGCTTGGAGAGTCAGTGCCTTTAACCTCCTCTTTGGCACAGCTTGCAATTTCTGTGCAAAATGAACAGGAATAGGGAGAACCAATGAGAGACTAGCTGTAGGTGTCTGCACGGGCAAATGTAACGCTCATTGCCCACCAGGAAGAGGAATTAAACAAAGGCTCAGTGTGCCCTGCTGGAAACAGATTAGGGCCTGAAGCAATCCTGCGGTTTTGTGCCCAGCTCACAAGAAAGCGAGTTGAAGAAAGGAGCTCAGGGGCACTGTAATTCACAAACCTGCAGAGTTATAAATGACAGCTTTCCTCCAAAAATATATTGAAGTAAGCCTGCGAAGGGGACTTGAAAGCGGGGCAGAATTTCAGGAAAACGATTGCAGGGGGTAGACTGGAATTGCCCTGAAAGCATAGGAAAAGAGGCAGAACGTCGACAATGATGCACTTGGCCAAAAAGGGCGTATGCGTTTTTTCCTGAATATATTCAGGAAAAAACGCATACGCCCTTTTTGGCCAACCAAGCAAGCCTGTAAATGAAATCTGCACTACAATGAAGTCTCACTGCCCCCCTGGCAAAAGGGCCATCTGAAAAAAGTGTAAAATCCAGAAAGGTAGGACAGGATATGGAGAACAGGGAGCCTTGTTATGCTGATTGGCAGGATGTAAATTGCCAGCAGCCACCCTGGAGAAGTGTATGGTGTTTCCTGAAACACGAAAGAAACAAAGCAACACAGCCTATGGCACTTCCACTTATGGTCCTATAGCTTACGGAAATTAAAATCAAAAACAGACAGCCACCCCAATATTTGAGACGGCTGTGTTCACAAGAAGCTCGTCTACAGTATCAGGTAAATATCCCAGAAAGCAAAAAATGGATAAAGAACTTGTGGCACGTACGTACAATGCAATATCACTCAGCAATGAAATCTGTGTCATCAGGCCCGTAGCGGCATAGTGAGTGGATGCAGGTACGGTGATTCTACGTGAACTACGTCACACAGAAAAAGAAACATCATAAGATATCACGAATACACGGAATGTAAACTTGACGACACATGAACTGAATTACAAAATAGAAAAGGGTCTCAAATTTAGAAAACCAACTAGTGCTTGCTTATGGGGAAAGGTGCCTTGGGGTGCTGCATAAAACCAGAGACTGAAATTAGCACAGATAACTTTCCATAAGCCCAATATGTAATAGACAAGACCTACTCCTTGCTCAACGAAATGGACCCAACACCACATATTCAACGCCTAGGAATATACCTGACTAGGAAGAATCTTAAAACCCATGGATATATATGTCTCCGTAAGAGAATGAAGGGTGTGTACAGCGGCCGAAAGGCAGCAGTGAAAATCCGATAAATCCCATTATCAAAATAAATTTCGAAAACAAAACACAAAGACAGTGAAATAGAGAGCAATTCATAAATAATTCACTCAGGGCATGTGATGCAACCGGGATTGACCACATCTACACCCAGAGCTGGTTGAGACATAAGGCTGGACACTTCAGGCTGATAGCATTGGTGAGTTTAGGTGAGCAAATGCACACCCTTTGAAGTCATACTGTATGGTACCTATTCCATGGGTCCCAACTCTTCAGGTTCAAGGGATTCTTCCTCCAGCTAAAACATGCATGTGAAACCCACAGTATGGTCCACCGTGTTATGGGGAAATGATTTAAAATGCATCTCAGTTTTCGTATCCTGGTCCTCGGGTTCACCATTCCAGATGATTTACTAAGAGTCTCCCTGCTTGGAGAGTCAGTGCCTTTAACCTCCTGTTTGGCACAGCTTGCAATTTCTGTGCAAGATGAACAGGAATAGGGAGAACCAATGAGAGACTAGCTGTAGGTGTCTGCACGGGCAAATGTAACGCTCATTTCCCACCAGGAAGAGGAATTTACCAAAGGCTCAGCATGCCCTGCCCGAAACAGATTAGGGCCTGAAGCAATCCTGCGGTTTTGTGCCCAGTTCACAAGAAAGCGAGTTGAAGAAAGGAGCTCAGGGACACTGTAATTCACAAACCTGCAGAGTTATAAATGACAGCTATCCTCCAAAAATATATTGAAGTAAGCCTGCAAAGGGGACTTGAAAGCGGGGCAGAATTTCAGGAAAAGGATTGCAGGGGGTAGACTGGAATTGCCCTGAAAGCATAGGAAAAGAGGCAGAACGTCGACAATGATGCACTTGGCCAAAAAGGGCGTATGCGTTTTTTCCTGAATATATTCAGGAAAAAACGCATACGCCCTTTTTGGCCAACCAAGCAAGCCTGTAAAGGAAATCTGCACTACAATGAAGTCTCACTGCCCCCCGGGCAAGAGGGCCATCTGAAAAAAGTGTAAAATCCAGAAAGGTAGGACAGGATATGGAGAACAGGGAGCCTTGTTATGCTGATTGGCAGGATGTAAATTGCCAGCAGCCAGCCTGGAGAAGTGTATGGTGTTTCCTGAAACACATAAGAAACAAAGCAACACAGTCTATGGCACTTCCACTTATGGTCCTATAGCTTACGGAAATTAAAATCAAAAACAGACAGCCACCCCAATATTTGGGATGGCTGTGTTCACAAGAAGCTCGTCTACAGTAACAGGTAAATATCCCAGAAAGCAAAATATGGATAAAGAAGTTGTGGCACGTACGGGCAATGCAATATCACTCAGCAATGAAATCTGTGTCATCAGGCCCGTAGCGGCATAGTGAGTGGATGCAGGTACGGTGATTCTACGTGAACTACGTCACACAGAAAAAGAAACATCATAAGATATCACGAATACACGGAATGTAAACTTGACTACACATGAACTGAATTACAAAATAGAAAAGGGTCTCAAATTTAGAAAACCAACTAGTGCTTGCTTATGGGGAAAGGTGCGTTGGGGTGCTTCATAAAACCAGAGACTGAAATTAGCACAGATAACTTTCCATAAGCCAAATATGTAATAGACAAGACCTACTCGTTGCTCAACGAAATGGACCCAACACCACATATTCAACGCCTAGGAATATACCTGACTAGGAAGAATCTTAAAACCCATGGATATATATGTCTCCGTAAGAGAATCAAGCGTGTGTACAGTGGCATAAACGCAGCAGTGAAAATCCGATAAATCCCATTATCAAAATAAATTTCAAAAAAAATCATAAAGACAGTGAAATAGAGAGCAATTCTTAAATAATTCACTCAGGGCATGTGATGCAACCGGGATTTAACACATCTACACCCAGAGCTGGTTGAGACATAAGGCTGGACACTTCAGGCTGATAGCATTGGTGAGTTTCGGTGAGCAAATGCAGACCCTTTGAAGTCATACTGCATGGTACCCATTCCATGGGTCCCAACTCTCCAGGTTCAAGGGATTCTTCCTCCAGCTAAAACATGCATGGGAAACCAAGAGTATCGTCCACCATGTGATTGGGAAATGATTTAAAATGCATCTCAGTTTTCGTATCCTGGTCCTCGGGTTCACCATTCCAGATGCTTTACTAACACTCTCCCCGCTTGGAGAGTCAGTGCCTTTAACCTCCTCTTTGGCACAGCTTGCAATTTCTGTGCAAAATGAACAGGAATAGGGAGAACCAATGAGAGACTAGCTGTAGGTGTCTGCACGGGCAAATGTAACGCTCATTGCCCACCAGGAAGAGGAATTAAACAAAGGCTCAGTGTGCCCTGCTGGAAACAGATTAGGGCCTGAAGCAATCCTGCGGTTTTGTGCCCAGCTCACAAGAAAGCGAGTTGAAGAAAGGAGCTCAGGGGCACTGTAATTCACAAACCTGCAGAGTTATAAATGACAGCTTTCCTCCAAAAATATATTGAAGTAAGCCTGCGAAGGGGACTTGAAAGCGGGGCAGAATTTCAGGAAAACGATTGCAGGGGGTAGACTGGAATTGCCCTGAAAGCATAGGAAAAGAGGCAGAACGTCGACAATGATGCACTTGGCCAAAAAGGGCGTATGCGTTTTTTCCTGAATATATTCAGGAAAAAACGCATACGCCCTTTTTGGCCAACCAAGCAAGCCTGTAAATGAAATCTGCACTACAATGAAGTCTCACTGCCCCCCTGGCAAAAGGGCCATCTGAAAAAAGTGTAAAATCCAGAAAGGTAGGACAGGATATGGAGAACAGGGAGCCTTGTTATGCTGATTGGCAGGATGTAAATTGCCAGCAGCCACCCTGGAGAAGTGTATGGTGTTTCCTGAAACACGAAAGAAACAAAGCAACACAGCCTATGGCACTTCCACTTATGGTCCTATAGCTTACGGAAATTAAAATCAAAAACAGACAGCCACCCCAATATTTGAGACGGCTGTGTTCACAAGAAGCTCGTCTACAGTATCAGGTAAATATCCCAGAAAGCAAAAAATGGATAAAGAACTTGTGGCACGTACGTACAATGCAATATCACTCAGCAATGAAATCTGTGTCATCAGGCCCATAGCGGCATAGTGAGTGGATGCAGGTACGGTGATTCTACCTGAACTACGTCACACAGAAAAAGAAACATCATAAGATATCACGAATACACGGAATGTAAACTTGACTACACATGAACTGAATTACAAAATAGAAAAGGGTCTCAAATTTAGAAAACCAACTAGTGCTTGCTTATGGGGAAAGGTGCCTTGGGGTGCTGCATAAAACCAGAGACTGAAATTAGCACAGATAACTTTCCATAAGCCCAATATGTAATAGACAAGACCTACTCCTTGCTCAACGAAATGGACCCAACACCACATATTCAACGCCTAGGAATATACCTGACTAGGAAGAATCTTAAAACCCATGGATATATATGTCTCCGTAAGAGAATCAAGGGTGTGTACAGCGGCCGAAAGGCAGCAGTGAAAATCCGATAAATCCCATTATCAAAATAAATTTCGAAAACAAAACACAAAGACAGTGAAATAGAGAGCAATTCTTAAATTATTCACTCAGGGCATGTGATGCAACCGGGATTGACCACATCTACACCCAGAGCTGGTTGAGACATAAGGCTGGACACTTCAGGCTGATAGCATTGGTGAGTTTAGGTGAGCAAATGCACACCCTTTGAAGTCATACTGTATGGTACCTATTCCATGGGTCCCAACTCTTCAGGTTCAAGGGATTCTTCCTCCAGCTAAAACATGCATGTGAAACCCACAGTATGGTCCACCGTGTTATGGGGAAATGATTTAAAATGCATCTCAGTTTTCGTATCCTGGTCCTCGGGTTCACCATTCCAGATGATTTACTAACAGTCTCCCTGCTTGGAGAGTCAGTGCCTGTAACCTCCTGTTTGGCACAGCTTGCAATTTCTGTGCAAGATGAACAGGAATAGGGAGAACCAATGAGAGACTAGCTGTAGGTGTCTGCACGGGCAAATGTAACGCTCATTTCCCACCAGGAAGAGGAATTTACCAAAGGCTCAGCATGCCCTGCCCGAAACAGATTAGGGCCTGAAGCAATCCTGTGGTTTTGTGCCCAGTTCACAAGAAAGCGAGTTGAAGAAAGGAGCTCAGGGGCACTGTAATTCACAAACCTGCAGAGTTATAAATGACAGCTATCCTCCAAAAATATATTGAAGTAAGCCTGCGAAGGGGACTTGAAAGCGGGGCAGAATTTCAGGAAAACGATTGCAGGGGGTAGACTGGAATTGCCCTGAAAGCATAGGAAAAGAGGCAGAACGTCGACAATGATGCACTTGGCCAAAAAGGGCGTATGCGTTTTTTCCTGAATATATTCAGGAAAAAACGCATACGCCCTTTTTGGCCAACCAAGCAAGCCTGTAAAGGAAATCTGCACTACAATGAAGTCTCACTGCCCCCCGGGCAAGAGGGCCATCTGAAAAAAGTGTAAAATCCAGAAAGGTAGGACAGGATATGGAGAACAGGGAGCCTTGTTATGCTGATTGGCAGGATGTAAATTGCCAGCAGCCAGCCTGGAGAAGTGTATGGTGTTTCCTGAAACACATAAGAAACAAAGCAACACAGTCTATGGCACTTCCACTTATGGTCCTATAGCTTACGGAAATTAAAATCAAAAACAGACAGCCACCCCAATATTTGGGACGGCTGTGTTCACAAGAAGCTCGTCTACAGTAACAGGTAAATATCCCAGAAAGCAAAATATGGATAAAGAAGTTGTGGCACGTACGTACAATGCAATATCACTCAGCAATGAAATCTGTGTCATCAGGCCCGTAGCGGCATAGTGAGTGGATGCAGGTACGGTGATTCTACGTGAACTACGTCACACAGAAAAAGAAACATCATAAGATATCACTAATACACGGAATGTAAACTTGACTACACATGAACTGAATTACAAAACAGAACAGGGTCTCAAATTTAGAAAACCAACTAGTGCTTGCTTATGGGGAAAGGTGCGTTGGGGTGCTTCATAAAACCAGAGACTGAAATTAGCACAGATAACTTTCCATAAGCCAAATATGTAATAGACAAGACCTACTCCTTGCTCAACGAAATGGACCCAACACCACATATTCAACGCCTAGGAATATACCTGACTAGGAATAATCTTAAAACCCATGGATATATATGTCTCCGTAAGAGAATCAAGCGTGTGTACAGCGGCATAAACGCAGCAGTGAAAATCCGATAAATCCCATTATCAAAATAAATTTCAAAAAAAAATCATAAAGACAGTGAAATAGAGAGCAATTCTTAAATAATTCACTCAGGGCATGTGATGCAACCGGGATTTAACACATCTACACCCAGAGCTGGTTGAGACATAAGGCTGGACACTTCAGGCTGATAGCATTGGTGAGTTTCGGTGAGCAAATGCAGACCCTTTGAAGTCATACTGCATGGTACCCATTCCATGGGTCCCAACTCTCCAGGTTCAAGGGATTCTTCCTCCAGCTAAAACATGCATGGGAAACCAAGAGTATCGTCCACCATGTGATTGGGAAATGATTTAAAATGCATCTCAGTTTTCGTATCCTGGTCCTCGGGTTCACCATTCCAGATGCTTTACTAACACTCTCCCCGCTTGGAGAGTCAGTGCCTTTAACCTCCTCTTTGGCACAGCTTGCAATTTCTGTGCAAAATGAACAGGAATAGGGAGAACCAATGAGAGACTAGCTGTAGGTGTCTGCACGGGCAAATGTAACGCTCATTGCCCACCAGGAAGAGGAATTAAACAAAGGCTCAGTGTGCCCTGCTGGAAACAGATTAGGGCCTGAAGCAATCCTGCGGTTTTGTGCCCAGCTCACAAGAAAGCGAGTTGAAGAAAGGAGCTCAGGGGCACTGTAATTCACAAACCTGCAGAGTTATAAATGACAGCTTTCCTCCAAAAATATATTGAAGTAAGCCTGCGAAGGGGACTTGAAAGCGGGGCAGAATTTCAGGAAAACGATTGCAGGGGGTAGACTGGAATTGCCCTGAAAGCATAGGAAAAGAGGCAGAACGTCGACAATGATGCACTTGGCCAAAAAGGGCGTATGCGTTTTTTCCTGAATATATTCAGGAAAAAACGCATACGCCCTTTTTGGCCAACCAAGCAAGCCTGTAAATGAAATCTGCACTACAATGAAGTCTCACTGCCCCCCTGGCAAAAGGGCCATCTGAAAAAAGTGTAAAATCCAGAAAGGTAGGACAGGATATGGAGAACAGGGAGCCTTGTTATGCTGATTGGCAGGATGTAAATTGCCAGCAGCCACCCTGGAGAAGTGTATGGTGTTTCCTGAAACACGAAAGAAACAAAGCAACACAGCCTATGGCACTTCCACTTATGGTCCTATAGCTTACGGAAATTAAAATCAAAAACAGACAGCCACCCCAATATTTGAGACGGCTGTGTTCACAAGAAGCTCGTCTACAGTATCAGGTAAATATCCCAGAAAGCAAAAAATGGATAAAGAACTTGTGGCACGTACGTACAATGCAATATCACTCAGCAATGAAATCTGTGTCATCAGGCCCATAGCGGCATAGTGAGTGGATGCAGGTACGGTGATTCTACGTGAACTACGTCACACAGAAAAAGAAACATCATAAGATATCACGAATACACGGAATGTAAACTTGACTACACATGAACTGAATTACAAAATAGAAAAGGGTCTCAAATTTAGAAAACCAACTAGTGCTTGCTTATGGGGAAAGGTGCCTTGGGGTGCTGCATAAAACCAGAGACTGAAATTAGCACAGATAACTTTCCATAAGCCCAATATGTAATAGACAAGACCTACTCCTTGCTCAACGAAATGGACCCAACACCACATATTCAACGCCTAGGATTATACCTGACTAGGAAGAATCTTAAAACCCATGGATATATATGTCTCCGTAAGAGAATCAAGGGTGTGTACAGCGGCCGAAAGGCAGCAGTGAAAATCCGATAAATCCCATTATCAAAATAAATTTCGAAAACAAAACACAAAGACAGTGAAATAGAGAGCAATTCTTAAATAATTCACTCAGGGCATGTGATGCAACCGGGATTGACCACATCTACACCCAGAGCTGGTTGAGACATAAGGCTGGACACTTCAGGCTGATAGCATTGGTGAGTTTAGGTGAGCAAATGCACACCCTTTGAAGTCATACTGTATGGTACCTATTCCATGGGTCCCAACTCTTCAGGTTCAAGGGATTCTTCCTCCAGCTAAAACATGCATGTGAAACCCACAGTATGGTCCACCGTGTTATGGGGAAATGATTTAAAATGCATCTCAGTTTTCGTATCCTGGTCCTCGGGTTCACCATTCCAGATGATTTACTAACAGTCTCCCTGCTTGGAGAGTCAGTGCCTGTAACCTCCTGTTTGGCACAGCTTGCAATTTCTGTGCAAGATGAACAGGAATAGGGAGAACCAATGAGAGACTAGCTGTAGGTGTCTGCACGGGCAAATGTAACGCTCATTTCCCACCAGGAAGAGGAATTTACCAAAGGCTCAGCATGCCCTGCCCGAAACAGATTAGGGCCTGAAGCAATCCTGTGGTTTTGTGCCCAGTTCACAAGAAAGCGAGTTGAAGAAAGGAGCTCAGGGGCACTGTAATTCACAAACCTGCAGAGTTATAAATGACAGCTATCCTCCAAAAATATATTGAAGTAAGCCTGCGAAGGGGACTTGAAAGCGGGGCAGAATTTCAGGAAAACGATTGCAGGGGGTAGACTGGAATTGCCCTGAAAGCATAGGAAAAGAGGCAGAACGTCGACAATGATGCACTTGGCCAAAAAGGGCGTATGCGTTTTTTCCTGAATATATTCAGGAAAAAACGCATACGCCCTTTTTGGCCAACCAAGCAAGCCTGTAAAGGAAATCTGCACTACAATGAAGTCTCACTGCCCCCCGGGCAAGAGGGCCATCTGAAAAAAGTGTAAAATCCAGAAAGGTAGGACAGGATATGGAGAACAGGGAGCCTTGTTATGCTGATTGGCAGGATGTAAATTGCCAGCAGCCAGCCTGGAGAAGTGTATGGTGTTTCCTGAAACACATAAGAAACAAAGCAACACAGTCTATGGCACTTCCACTTATGGTCCTATAGCTTACGGAAATTAAAATCAAAAACAGACAGCCACCCCAATATTTGGGACGGCTGTGTTCACAAGAAGCTCGTCTACAGTAACAGGTAAATATCCCAGAAAGCAAAATATGGATAAAGAAGTTGTGGCACGTACGTCCAATGCAATATCACTCAGCAATGAAATCTGTGTCATCAGGCCCGTAGCGGCATAGTGAGTGGATGCAGGTACGGTGATTCTACGTGAACTACGTCACACAGAAAAAGAAACATCATAAGATATCACTAATACACGGAATGTAAACTTGACTACACATGAACTGAATTACAAAACAGAACAGGGTCTCAAATTTAGAAAACCAACTAGTGCTTGCTTATGGGGAAAGGTGCGTTGGGGTGCTTCATAAAACCAGAGACTGAAATTAGCACAGATAACTTTCCATAAGCCAAATATGTAATAGACAAGACCTACTCCTTGCTCAACGAAATGGACCCAACACCACATATTCAACGCCTAGGAATATACCTGACTAGGAAGAATCTTAAAACCCATGGATATATATGTCTCCGTAAGAGAATCAAGCGTGTGTACAGCGGCATAAACGCAGCAGTGAAAATCCGATAAATCCCATTATCAAAATAAATTTCAAAAAAAAATCATAAAGACAGTGAAATAGAGAGCAATTTTTAATAATTCACTCAGGGCATGTGATGCAACCGGGATTTAACACATCTACACCCAGAGCTGGTTGAGACATAAGGCTGGACACTTCAGGCTGATAGCATTGGTGAGTTTCGGTGAGCAAATGCAGACCCTTTGAAGTCATACTGCATGGTACCCATTCCATGGGTCCCAACTCTCCAGGTTCAAGGGATTCTTCCTCCAGCTAAAACATGCATGGGAAACCAAGAGTATCGTCCACCATGTGATTGGGAAATGATTTAAAATGCATCTCAGTTTTCGTATCCTGGTCCTCGGGTTCACCATTCCAGATGCTTTACTAACACTCTCCCCGCTTGGAGAGTCAGTGCCTTTAACCTCCTCTTTGGCACAGCTTGCAATTTCTGTGCAAAATGAACAGGAATAGGGAGAACCAATGAGAGACTAGCTGTAGGTGTCTGCACGGGCAAATGTAACGCTCATTGCCCACCAGGAAGAGGAATTAAACAAAGGCTCAGTGTGCCCTGCTGGAAACAGATTAGGGCCTGAAGCAATCCTGCGGTTTTGTGCCCAGCTCACAAGAAAGCGAGTTGAAGAAAGGAGCTCAGGGGCACTGTAATTCACAAACCTGCAGAGTTATAAATGACAGCTATCCTCCAAAAATATATTGAAGTAAGCCTGCGAAGGGGACTTGAAAGCGGGGCAGAATTTCAGGAAAACGATTGCAGGGGGTAGACTGGAATTGCCCTGAAAGCATAGGAAAAGAGGCAGAACGTCGACAATGATGCACTTGGCCAAAAAGGGCGTATGCGTTTTTTCCTGAATATATTCAGGAAAAAACGCATACGCCCTTTTTGGCCAACCAAGCAAGCCTGTAAATGAAATCTGCACTACAATGAAGTCTCACTGCCCCCCTGGCAAAAGGGCCATCTGAAAAAAGTGTAAAATCCAGAAAGGTAGGACAGGATATGGAGAACAGGGAGCCTTGTTATGCTGATTGGCAGGATGTAAATTGCCAGCAGCCACCCTGGAGAAGTGTATGGTGTTTCCTGAAACACGAAAGAAACAAAGCAACACAGCCTATGGCACTTCCACTTATGGTCCTATAGCTTACGGAAATTAAAATCAAAAACAGACAGCCACCCCAATATTTGAGACGGCTGTGTTCACAAGAAGCTCGTCTACAGTATCAGGTAAATATCCCAGAAAGCAAAAAATGGATAAAGAACTTGTGGCACGTACGTACAATGCAATATCACTCAGCAATGAAATCTGTGTCATCAGGGCCGTAGCGGCATAGTGAGTGGATGCAGGTACGGTGATTCTACGTGAACTACGTCACACAGAAAAAGAAACATCATAAGATATCACGAATACACGGAATGTAAACTTGACTACACATGAACTGAATTACAAAATAGAAAAGGGTCTCAAATTTAGAAAACCAACTAGTGCTTGCTTATGGGGAAAGGTGCCTTGGGGTGCTGCATAAAACCAGAGACTGAAATTAGCACAGATAACTTTCCATAAGCCCAATATGTAATAGACAAGACCTACTCCTTGCTCAACGAAATGGACCCAACACCACATATTCAACGCCTAGGAATATACCTGACTAGGAAGAATCTTAAAACCCATGGATATATATGTCTCCGTAAGAGAATCAAGGGTGTGTACAGCGGCTGAAAGGCAGCAGTGAAAATCCGATAAATCCCATTATCAAAATAAATTTCGAAAACAAAACACAAAGACAGTGAAATAGAGAGCAATTCTTAAATAATTCACTCAGGGCATGTGATGCAACCGGGATTGACCACATCTACACCCAGAGCTGGTTGAGACATAAGGCTGGACACTTCAGGCTGATAGCATTGGTGAGTTTAGGTGAGCAAATGCACACCCTTTGAAGTCATACTGTATGGTACCTATTCCATGGGTCCCAACTCTTCAGGTTCAAGGGATTCTTCCTCCAGCTAAAACATGCATGTGAAACCCACAGTATGGTCCACCGTGTTATGGGGAAATGATTTAAAATGCATCTCAGTTTTCGTATCCTGGTCCTCGGGTTCACCATTCCAGATGATTTACTAACAGTCTCCCTGCTTGGAGAGTCAGTGCCTTTAACCTCCTGTTTGGCACAGCTTGCAATTTCTGTGCAAGATGAACAGGAATAGGGAGAACCAATGAGAGACTAGCTGTAGGTGTCTGCACGGGCAAATGTAAGGCTCATTTCCCACCAGGAAGAGGAATTTACCAAAGGCTCAGCATGCCCTGCCCGAAACAGATTAGGGCCTGAAGCAATCCTGCGGTTTTGTGCCCAGTTCACAAGAAAGCGAGTTGAAGAAAGGAGCTCAGTGGCACTGTAATTCACAAACCTGCAGAGTTATAAATGACAGCTATCCTCCAAAAATATATTGAAGTAAGCCTGCGAAGGGGACTTGAAAGCGGGGCAGAATTTCAGGAAAACGATTGCAGGGGGTAGACTGGAATTGCCCTGAAAGCATAGGAAAAGAGGCAGAACGTCGACAATGATGCACTTGGCCAAAAAGGGCGTATGCGTTTTTTCCTGAATATATTCAGGAAAAAACGCATACGCCCTTTTTGGCCAACCAAGCAAGCCTGTAAAGGAAATCTGCACTACAATGAAGTCTCACTGCCCCCCGGGCAAGAGGGCCATCTGAAAAAAGTGTAAAATCCAGATAGGTAGGACAGGATATGGAGAACAGGGAGCCTTGTTATGCTGATTGGCAGGATGTAAATTGCCAGCAGCCAGCCTGGAGAAGTGTATGGTGTTTCCTGAAACACATAAGAAACAAAGCAACACAGTCTATGGCACTTCCACTTATGGTCCTATAGCTTACGGAAATTAAAATCAAAAACAGACAGCCACCCCAATATTTGGGACGGCTGTGTTCACAAGAAGCTCGTCTACAGTAACAGGTAAATATCCCAGAAAGCAAAATATGGATAAAGAAGTTGTGGCACGTACGTCCAATGCAATATCACTCAGCAATGAAATCTGTGTCATCAGGCCCGTAGCGGCATAGTGAGTGGATGCAGGTACGGTGATTCTACGTGAACTACGTCACACAGAAAAAGAAACATCATAAGATATCACTAATACACGGAATGTAAACTTGACTACACATGAACTGAATTACAAAACAGAACAGGGTCTCAAATTTAGAAAACCAACTAGTGCTTGCTTATGGGGAAAGGTGCGTTGGGGTGCTTCATAAAACCAGAGACTGAAATTAGCACAGATAACTTTCCATAAGCCAAATATGTAATAGACAAGACCTACTCCTTGCTCAACGAAATGGACCCAACACCACATATTCAACGCCTAGGAATATACCTGACTAGGAAGAATCTTAAAACCCATGGATATATATGTCTCCGTAAGAGAATCAAGCGTGTGTACAGCGGCATAAACGCAGCAGTGAAAATCCGATAAATCCCATTATCAAAATAAATTTCAAAAAAAAATCATAAAGACAGTGAAATAGAGAGCAATTCTTAAATAATTCACTCAGGGCATGTGATGCAACCGGGATTTAACACATCTACACCCAGAGCTGGTTGAGACATAAGGCTGGACACTTCAGGCTGATAGCATTGGTGAGTTTCGGTGAGCAAATGCAGACCCTTTGAAGTCATACTGCATGGTACCCATTCCATGGGTCCCAACTCTCCAGGTTCAAGGGATTCTTCCTCCAGCTAAAACATGCATGGGAAACCAAGAGTATCGTCCACCATGTGATTGGGAAATGATTTAAAATGCATCTCAGTTTTCGTATCCTGGTCCTCGGGTTCACCATTCCAGATGCTTTACTAACACTCTCCCCGCTTGGAGAGTCAGTGCCTTTAACCTCCTCTTTGGCACAGCTTGCAATTTCTGTGCAAAATGAACAGGAATAGGGAGAACCAATGAGAGACTAGCTGTAGGTGTCTGCACGGGCAAATGTAACGCTCATTGCCCACCAGGAAGAGGAATTAAACAAAGGCTCAGTGTGCCCTGCTGGAAACAGATTAGGGCCTGAAGCAATCCTGCGGTTTTGTGCCCAGCTCACAAGAAAGCGAGTTGAAGAAAGGAGCTCAGGGGCACTGTAATTCACAAACCTGCAGAGTTATAAATGACAGCTTTCCTCCAAAAATATATTGAAGTAAGCCTGCGAAGGGGACTTGAAAGCGGGGCAGAATTTCAGGAAAACGATTGCAGGGGGTAGACTGGAATTGCCCTGAAAGCATAGGAAAAGAGGCAGAACGTCGACAATGATGCACTTGGCCAAAAAGGGCGTATGCGTTTTTTCCTGAATATATTCAGGAAAAAACGCATACGCCCTTTTTGGCCAACCAAGCAAGCCTGTAAATGAAATCTGCACTACAATGAAGTCTCACTGCCCCCCTGGCAAAAGGGCCATCTGAAAAAAGTGTAAAATCCAGAAAGGTAGGACAGGATATGGAGAACAGGGAGCCTTGTTATGCTGATTGGCAGGATGTAAATTGCCAGCAGCCACCCTGGAGAAGTGTATGGTGTTTCCTGAAACACGAAAGAAACAAAGCAACACAGCCTATGGCACTTCCACTTATGGTCCTATAGCTTACGGAAATTAAAATCAAAAACAGACAGCCACCCCAATATTTGAGACGGCTGTGTTCACAAGAAGCTCGTCTACAGTATCAGGTAAATATCCCAGAAAGCAAAAAATGGATAAAGAACTTGTGGCACGTACGTACAATGCAATATCACTCAGCAATGAAATCTGTGTCATCAGGCCCATAGCGGCATAGTGAGTGGATGCAGGTACGGTGATTCTACGTGAACTACGTCACACAGAAAAAGAAACATCATAAGATATCACGAATACACGGAATGTAAACTTGACTACACATGAACTGAATTACAAAATAGAAAAGGGTCTCAAATTTAGAAAACCAACTAGTGCTTGCTTATGGGGAAAGGTGCCTTGGGGTGCTGCATAAAACCAGAGACTGAAATTAGCACAGATAACTTTCCATAAGCCCAATATGTAATAGACAAGACCTACTCCTTGCTCAACGAAATGGACCCCACACCACATATTCAACGCCTAGGAATATACCTGACTAGGAAGAATCTTAAAACCCATGGATATATATGTCTCCGTAAGAGAATCAAGCGTGTGTACAGCGGCCGAAACGCAGCAGTGAAAATCCGATAAATCCCATTATCAAAATAAATTTCGAAAACAAAACACAAAGACAGTGAAATAGAGAGCAATTCTTAAATAATTCACTCAGGGCATGTGATGCAACCGGGATTGACCACATCTACACCCAGAGCTGGTTGAGACATAAGGCTGGACACTTCAGGCTGATAGCATTGGTGAGTTTAGGTGAGCAAATGCACACCCTTTGAAGTCATACTGTATGGTACCTATTCCATGGGTCCCAACTCTTCAGGTTCAAGGGATTCTTCCTCCAGCTAAAACATGCATGTGAAACCCACAGTATGGTCCACCGTGTTATGGGGAAATGATTTAAAATGCATCTCAGTTTTCGTATCCTGGTCCTCGGGTTCACCATTCCAGATGATTTACTAACAGTCTCCCTGCTTGGAGAGTCAGTGCCTGTAACCTCCTGTTTGGCACAGCTTGCAATTTCTGTGCAAGATGAACAGGAATAGGGAGAACCAATGAGAGACTAGCTGTAGGTGTCTGCACGGGCAAATGTAACGCTCATTTCCCACCAGGAAGAGGAATTTACCAAAGGCTCAGCATGCCCTGCCCGAAACAGATTAGGGCCTGAAGCAATCCTGTGGTTTTGTGCCCAGTTCACAAGAAAGCGAGTTGAAGAAAGGAGCTCAGGGGCACTGTAATTCACAAACCTGCAGAGTTATAAATGACAGCTATCCTCCAAAAATATATTGAAGTAAGCCTGCGAAGGGGACTTGAAAGCGGGGCAGAATTTCAGGAAAACGATTGCAGGGGGTAGACTGGAATTGCCCTGAAAGCATAGGAAAAGAGGCAGAACGTCGACAATGATGCACTTGGCCAAAAAGGGCGTATGCGTTTTTTCCTGAATATATTCAGGAAAAAACGCATACGCCCTTTTTGGCCAACCAAGCAAGCCTGTAAAGGAAATCTGCACTACAATGAAGTCTCACTGCCCCCCGGGCAAGAGGGCCATCTGAAAAAAGTGTAAAATCCAGAAAGGTAGGACAGGATATGGAGAACAGGGAGCCTTGTTATGCTGATTGGCAGGATGTAAATTGCCAGCAGCCAGCCTGGAGAAGTGTATGGTGTTTCCTGAAACACATAAGAAACAAAGCAACACAGTCTATGGCACTTCCACTTATGGTCCTATAGCTTACGGAAATTAAAATCAAAAACAGACAGCCACCCCAATATTTGGGACGGCTGTGTTCACAAGAAGCTCGTCTACAGTAACAGGTAAATATCCCAGAAAGCAAAATATGGATAAAGAAGTTGTGGCACGTACGTCCAATGCAATATCACTCAGCAATGAAATCTGTGTCATCAGGCCCGTAGCGGCATAGTGAGTGGATGCAGGTACGGTGATTCTACGTGAACTACGTCACACAGAAAAAGAAACATCATAAGATATCACTAATACACGGAATGTAAACTTGACTACACATGAACTGAATTACAAAACAGAACAGGGTCTCAAATTTAGAAAACCAACTAGTGCTTGCTTATGGGGAAAGGTGCGTTGGGGTGCTTCATAAAACCAGAGACTGAAATTAGCACAGATAACTTTCCATAAGCCAAATATGTAATAGACAAGACCTACTCCTTGCTCAACGAAATGGACCCAACACCACATATTCAACGCCTAGGAATATACCTGACTAGGAAGAATCTTAAAACCCATGGATATATATGTCTCCGTAAGAGAATCAAGCGTGTGTACAGCGGCATAAACGCAGCAGTGAAAATCCGATAAATCCCATTATCAAAATAAATTTCAAAAAAAAATCATAAAGACAGTGAAATAGAGAGCAATTCTTAAATAATTCACTCAGGGCATGTGATGCAACCGGGATTTAACACATCTACACCCAGAGCTGGTTGAGACATAAGGCTGGACACTTCAGGCTGATAGCATTGGTGAGTTTCGGTGAGCAAATGCAGACCCTTTGAAGTCATACTGCATGGTACCCATTCCATGGGTCCCAACTCTCCAGGTTCAAGGGATTCTTCCTCCAGCTAAAACATGCATGGGAAACCAAGAGTATCGTCCACCATGTGATTGGGAAATGATTTAAAATGCATCTCAGTTTTCGTATCCTGGTCCTCGGGTTCACCATTCCAGATGCTTTACTAACACTCTCCCCGCTTGGAGAGTCAGTGCCTTTAACCTCCTCTTTGGCACAGCTTGCAATTTCTGTGCAAAATGAACAGGAATAGGGAGAACCAATGAGAGACTAGCTGTAGGTGTCTGCACGGGCAAATGTAACGCTCATTGCCCACCAGGAAGAGGAATTAAACAAAGGCTCAGTGTGCCCTGCTGGAAACAGATTAGGGCCTGAAGCAATCCTGCGGTTTTGTGCCCAGCTCACAAGAAAGCGAGTTGAAGAAAGGAGCTCAGGGGCACTGTAATTCACAAACCTGCAGAGTTATAAATGACAGCTTTCCTCCAAAAATATATTGAAGTAAGCCTGCGAAGGGGACTTGAAAGCGGGGCAGAATTTCAGGAAAACGATTGCAGGGGGTAGACTGGAATTGCCCTGAAAGCATAGGAAAAGAGGCAGAACGTCGACAATGATGCACTTGGCCAAAAAGGGCGTATGCGTTTTTTCCTGAATATATTCAGGAAAAAACGCATACGCCCTTTTTGGCCAACCAAGCAAGCCTGTAAATGAAATCTGCACTACAATGAAGTCTCACTGCCCCCCTGGCAAAAGGGCCATCTGAAAAAAGTGTAAAATCCAGAAAGGTAGGACAGGATATGGAGAACAGGGAGCCTTGTTATGCTGATTGGCAGGATGTAAATTGCCAGCAGCCACCCTGGAGAAGTGTATGGTGTTTCCTGAAACACGAAAGAAACAAAGCAACACAGCCTATGGCACTTCCACTTATGGTCCTATAGCTTACGGAAATTAAAATCAAAAACAGACAGCCACCCCAATATTTGAGACGGCTGTGTTCACAAGAAGCTCGTCTACAGTATCAGGTAAATATCCCAGAAAGCAAAAAATGGATAAAGAAGTTGTGGCACGTACGTACAATGCAATATCACTCAGCAATGAAATCTGTGTCATCAGGCCCGTAGCGGCATAGTGAGTGGATGCAGGTACGGTGATTCTACGTGAACTACGTCACACAGAAAAAGAAACATCATAAGATATCACGAATACACGGAATGTAAACTTGACTACACATGAACTGAATTACAAAATAGAAAAGGGTCTCAAATTTAGAAAACCAACTAGTGCTTGCTTATGGGGAAAGGTGCCTTGGGGTGCTGCATAAAACCAGAGACTGAAATTAGCACAGATAACTTTCCATAAGCCCAATATGTAATAGACAAGACCTACTCCTTGCTCAACGAAATGGACCCCACACCACATATTCAACGCCTAGGAATATACCTGACTAGGAAGAATCTTAAAACCCATGGATATATATGTCTCCGTAAGAGAATCAAGGGTGTGTACAGCGGCCGAAAGGCAGCAGTGAAAATCCGATAAATCCCATTATCAAAATAAATTTCGAAAACAAAACACAAAGACAGTGAAATAGAGAGCAATTCTTAAATAATTCACTCAGGGCATGTGATGCAACCGGGATTGACCACATCTACACCCAGAGCTGGTTGAGACATAAGGCTGGACACTTCAGGCTGATAGCATTGGTGAGTTTAGGTGAGCAAATGCACACCCTTTGAAGTCATACTGTATGGTACCTATTCCATGGGTCCCAACTCTTCAGGTTCAAGGGATTCTTCCTCCAGCTAAAACATGCATGTGAAACCCACAGTATGGTCCACCGTGTTATGGGGAAATGATTTAAAATGCATCTCAGTTTTCGTATCCTGGTCCTCGGGTTCACCATTCCAGATGATTTACTAACAGTCTCCCTGCTTGGAGAGTCAGTGCCTGTAACCTCCTGTTTGGCACAGCTTGCAATTTCTGTGCAAGATGAACAGGAATAGGGAGAACCAATGAGAGACTAGCTGTAGGTGTCTGCACGGGCAAATGTAACGCTCATTTCCCACCAGGAAGAGGAATTTACCAAAGGCTCAGCATGCCCTGCCCGAAACAGATTAGGGCCTGAAGCAATCCTGTGGTTTTGTGCCCAGTTCACAAGAAAGCGAGTTGAAGAAAGGAGCTCAGGGGCACTGTAATTCACAAACCTGCAGAGTTATAAATGACAGCTATCCTCCAAAAATATATTGAAGTAAGCCTGCGAAGGGGACTTGAAAGCGGGGCAGAATTTCAGGAAAACGATTGCAGGGGGTAGACTGGAATTGCCCTGAAAGCATAGGAAAAGAGGCAGAACGTCGACAATGATGCACTTGGCCAAATAGGGCGTATGCGTTTTTTCCTGAATATATTCAGGAAAAAACGCATACGCCCTTTTTGGCCAACCAAGCAAGCCTGTAAAGGAAATCTGCACTACAATGAAGTCTCACTGCCCCCCGGGCAAGAGGGCCATCTGAAAAAAGTGTAAAATCCAGAAAGGTAGGACAGGATATGGAGAACAGGGAGCCTTGTTATGCTGATTGGCAGGATGTAAATTGCCAGCAGCCAGCCTGGAGAAGTGTATGGTGTTTCCTGAAACACATAAGAAACAAAGCAACACAGTCTATGGCACTTCCACTTATGGTCCTATAGCTTACGGAAATTAAAATCAAAAACAGACAGCCACCCCAATATTTGGGACGGCTGTGTTCACAAGAAGCTCGTCTACAGTAACAGGTAAATATCCCAGAAAGCAAAATATGGATAAAGAAGTTGTGGCACGTACGTCCAATGCAATATCACTCAGCAATGAAATCTGTGTCATCAGGACCGTAGCGGCATAGTGAGTGGATGCAGGTACGGTGATTCTACGTGAACTACGTCACACAGAAAAAGAAACATCATAAGATATCACTAATACACGGAATGTAAACTTGACTACACATGAACTGAATTACAAAACAGAACAGGGTCTCAAATTTAGAAAACCAACTAGTGCTTGCTTATGGGGAAAGGTGCGTTGGGGTGCTTCATAAAACCAGAGACTGAAATTAGCACAGATAACTTTCCATAAGCCAAATATGTAATAGACAAGACCTACTCCTTGCTCAACGAAATGGACCCAACACCACATATTCAACGCCTAGGAATATACCTGACTAGGAAGAATCTTAAAACCCATGGATATATATGTCTCCGTAAGAGAATCAAGCGTGTGTACAGCGGCATAAACGCAGCAGTGAAAATCCGATAAATCCCATTATCAAAATAAATTTCAAAAAAAAATCATAAAGACAGTGAAATAGAGAGCAATTCTTAAATAATTCACTCAGGGCATGTGATGCAACCGGGATTTAACACATCTACACCCAGAGCTGGTTGAGACATAAGGCTGGACACTTCAGGCTGATAGCATTGGTGAGTTTCGGTGAGCAAATGCAGACCCTTTGAAGTCATACTGCATGGTACCCATTCCATGGGTCCCAACTCTCCAGGTTCAAGGGATTCTTCCTCCAGCTAAAACATGCATGGGAAACCAAGAGTATCGTCCACCATGTGATTGGGAAATGATTTAAAATGCATCTCAGTTTTCGTATCCTGGTCCTCGGGTTCACCATTCCAGATGCTTTACTAACACTCTCCCCGCTTGGAGAGTCAGTGCCTTTAACCTCCTCTTTGGCACAGCTTGCAATTTCTGTGCAAAATGAACAGGAATAGGGAGAACCAATGAGAGACTAGCTGTAGGTGTCTGCACGGGCAAAGGTAACGCTCATTGCCCACCAGGAAGAGGAATTAAACAAAGGCTCAGTGTGCCCTGCTGGAAACAGATTAGGGCCTGAAGCAATCCTGCGGTTTTGTGCCCAGCTCACAAGAAAGCGAGTTGAAGAAAGGAGCTCAGGGGCACTGTAATTCACAAACCTGCAGAGTTATAAATGACAGCTTTCCTCCAAAAATATATTGAAGTAAGCCTGCGAAGGGGACTTGAAAGCGGGGCAGAATTTCAGGAAAACGATTGCAGGGGGTAGACTGGAATTGCCCTGAAAGCATAGGAAAAGAGGCAGAACGTCGACAATGATGCACTTGGCCAAAAAGGGCGTATGCGTTTTTTCCTGAATATATTCAGGAAAAAACGCATACGCCCTTTTTGGCCAACCAAGCAAGCCTGTAAATGAAATCTGCACTACAATGAAGTCTCACTGCCCCCCTGGCAAAAGGGCCATCTGAAAAAAGTGTAAAATCCAGAAAGGTAGGACAGGATATGGAGAACAGGGAGCCTTGTTATGCTGATTGGCAGGATGTAAATTGCCAGCAGCCACCCTGGAGAAGTGTATGGTGTTTCCTGAAACACGAAAGAAACAAAGCAACACAGCCTATGGCACTTCCACTTATGGTCCTATAGCTTACGGAAATTAAAATCAAAAACAGACAGCCACCCCAATATTTGAGACGGCTGTGTTCACAAGAAGCTCGTCTACAGTATCAGGTAAATATCCCAGAAAGCAAAAAATGGATAAAGAACTTGTGGCACGTACGTACAATGCAATATCACTCAGCAATGAAATCTGTGTCATCAGGCCCGTAGCGGCATAGTGAGTGGATGCAGGTACGGTGATTCTACGTGAACTACGTCACACAGAAAAAGAAACATCATAAGATATCACGAATACACGGAATGTAAACTTGACTACACATGAACTGAATTACAAAATAGAAAAGGGTCTCAAATTTAGAAAACCAACTAGTGCTTGCTTATGGGGAAAGGTGCCTTGGGGTGCTGCATAAAACCAGAGACTGAAATTAGCACAGATAACTTTCCATAAGCCCAATATGTAATAGACAAGACCTACTCCTTGCTCAACGAAATGGACCCAACACCACATATTCAACGCCTAGGAATATACCTGACTAGGAAGAATCTTAAAACCCATGGATATATATGTCTCCGTAAGAGAATCAAGGGTGTGTACAGCGGCCGAAAGGCAACAGTGAAAATCCGATAAATCCCATTATCAAAATAAATTTCGAAAACAAAACACAAAGACAGTGAAATAGAGAGCAATTCTTAAATAATTCACTCAGGGCATGTGATGCAACCGGGATTGACCACATCTACACCCAGAGCTGGTTGAGACATAAGGCTGGACACTTCAGGCTGATAGCATTGGTGAGTTTAGGTGAGCAAATGCACACCCTTTGAAGTCATACTGTATGGTACCTATTCCATTGGTCCCAACTCTTCAGGTTCAAGGGATTCTTCCTCCAGCTAAAACATGCATGTGAAACCCACAGTATGGTCCACCGTGTTATGGGGAAATGATTTAAAATGCATCTCAGTTTTCGTATCCTGGTCCTCGGGTTCACCATTCCAGATGATTTACTAACAGTCTCCCTGCTTGGAGAGTCAGTGCCTTTAACCTCCTGTTTGGCACACCTTGCAATTTCTGTGCAAGATGAACAGGAATAGGGAGAACCAATGAGAGACTAGCTGTAGGTGTCTGCACGGGCAAATGTAACGCTCATTTCCCACCAGGAAGAGGAATTTACCAAAGGCTCAGCATGCCCTGCCCGAAACAGATTAGGGCCTGAAGCAATCCTGCGGTTTTGTGCCCAGTTCACAAGAAAGCGAGTTGAAGAAAGGAGCTCAGGGACACTGTAATTCACAAACCTGCAGAGTTATAAATGACAGCTATCCTCCAAAAATATATTGAAGTAAGCCTGCGAAGGGGACTTGAAAGCGGGGCAGAATTTCAGGAAAACGATTGCAGGGGGTAGACTGGAATTGCCCTGAAAGCATAGGAAAAGAGGCAGAACGTCGACAATGATGCACTTGGCCAAAAAGGGCGTATGCGTTTTTTCCTGAATATATTCAGGAAAAAACGCATACGCCCTTTTTGGCCAACCAAGCAAGCCTGTAAAGGAAATCTGTACTACAATGAAGTCTCACTGCCCCCCGGGCAAGAGGGCCATCTGAAAAAAGTGTAAAATCCAGAAAGGTAGGACAGGATATGGAGAACAGGGAGCCTTGTTATGCTGATTGGCAGGATGTAAATTGCCAGCAGCCAGCCTGGAGAAGTGTATGGTGTTTCCTGAAACACATAAGAAACAAAGCAACACAGTCTATGGCACTTCCACTTATGGTCCTATAGCTTACGGAAATTAAAATCAAAAACAGACAGCCACCCCAATATTTGGGACGGCTGTGTTCACAAGAAGCTCGTCTACAGTAACAGGTAAATATCCCAGAAAGCAAAATATGGATAAAGAAGTTGTGGCACGTACGTCCAATGCAATATCACTCAGCAATGAAATCTGTGTCATCAGGCCCGTAGCGGCATAGTGAGTGGATGCAGGTACGGTGATTCTACGTGAACTACGTCACACAGAAAAAGAAACATCATAAGATATCACGAATACACGGAATGTAAACTTGACTACACATGAACTGAATTACAAAATAGAAAAGGGTCTCAAATTTAGAAAACCAACTAGTGCTTGCTTATGGGGAAAGGTGCGTTGGGGTGCTTCATAAAACCAGAGACTGAAATTAGCACAGATAACTTTCCATAAGCCAAATATGTAATAGACAATACCTACTCCTTGCTCAACGAAATGGACCCAACACCACATATTCAACGCCTAGGAATATACCTGACTAGGAAGAATCTTAAAACCCATGGATATATATGTCTCCGTAAGAGAATCAAGCGTGTGTACAGCGGCCGAAACGCAGCAGTGAAAATCCGATAAATCCCATTATCAAAATAAATTTCAAAAAAAAATCATAAAGACAGTGAAATAGAGAGCAATTCTTAAATAATTCACTCAGGGCATGTGATGCAACCGGGATTTAACACATCTACACCCAGAGCTGGTTGAGACATAAGGCTGGACACTTCAGGCTGATAGCATTGGTGAGTTTCGGTGAGCAAATGCAGACCCTTTGAAGTCATACTGCATGGTACCCATTCCATGGGTCCCAACTCTCCAGGTTCAAGGGATTCTTCCTCCAGCTAAAACATGCATGGGAAACCAAGAGTATCGTCCACCATGTGATTGGGAAATGTTTTAAAATGCATCTCAGTTTTCGTATCCTGGTCCTCGGGTTCACCATTCCAGATGCTTTACTAACACTCTCCCCGCTTGGAGAGTCAGTGCCTTTAACCTCCTCTTTGGCACAGCTTGCAATTTCTGTGCAAAATGAACAGGAATAGGGAGAACCAATGAGAGACTAGCTGTAGGTGTCTGCACGGGCAAATGTAACGCTCATTGCCCACCAGGAAGAGGAATTAAACAAAGGCTCAGTGTGCCCTGCTGGAAACAGATTAGGGCCTGAAGCAATCCTGCGGTTTTGTGCCCAGCTCACAAGAAAGCGAGTTGAAGAAAGGAGCTCAGGGGCACTGTAATTCACAAACCTGCAGAGTTATAAATGACAGCTTTCCTCCAAAAATATATTGAAGTAAGCCTGCGAAGGGGACTTGAAAGCGGGGCAGAATTTCAGGAAAACGATTGCAGGGGGTGGACTGGAATTGCCCTGAAAGCATAGGAAAAGAGGCAGAACGTCGACAATGATGCACTTGGCCAAAAAGAGCGTATGCGTTTTTTCCTGAATATATTCAGGAAAAAACGCATACGCCCTTTTTGGCCAACCAAGCAAGCCTGTAAATGAAATCTGCACTACAATGAAGTCTCACTGCCCCCCTGGCAAAAGGGCCATCTGAAAAAAGTGTAAAATCCAGAAAGGTAGGACAGGATATGGAGAACAGGGAGCCTTGTTATGCTGATTGGCAGGATGTAAATTGCCAGCAGCCACCCTGGAGAAGTGTATGCTGTTTCCTGAAACACGAAAGAAACAAAGCAACACAGCCTATGGCACTTCCACTTATGGTCCTATAGCTTACGGAAATTAAAATCAAAAACAGACAGCCACCCCAATATTTGAGACGGCTGTGTTCACAAGAAGCTCGTCTACAGTATCAGGTAAATATCCCAGAAAGCAAAAAATGGATAAAGAACTTGTGGCACGTACGTACAATGCAATATCACTCAGCAATGAAATCTGTGTCATCAGGCCCATAGCGGCATAGTGAGTGGATGCAGGTACGGTGATTCTACGTGAACTACGTCACACAGAAAAAGAAACATCATAAGATATCACGAATACACGGAATGTAAACTTGACTACACATGAACTGAATTACAAAATAGAAAAGGGTCTCAAATTTAGAAAACCAACTAGTGCTTGCTTATGGGGAAAGGTGCCTTGGGGTGCTGCATAAAAGCAGAGACTGAAATTAGCACAGATAACTTTCCATAAGCCCAATATGTAATAGACAAGACCTACTCCTTGCTCAACGAAATGGACCCAACACCACATATTCAACGCCTAGGAATATACCTGACTAGGAAGAATCTTAAAACCCATGGATATATATGTCTCCGTAAGAGAATCAAGGGTGTGTACAGCGGCCGAAAGGCAGCAGTGAAAATCCGATAAATCCCATTATCAAAATAAATTTCGAAAACAAAACACAAAGACAGTGAAATAGAGAGCAATTCTTAAATAATTCACTCAGGGCATGTGATGCAACCGGGATTGACCACATCTACACCCAGAGCTGGTTGAGACATAAGGCTGGACACTTCAGGCTGATAGCATTGGTGAGTTTAGGTGAGCAAATGCACACCCTTTGAAGTCATACTGTATGGTACCTATTCCATGGGTCCCAACTCTTCAGGTTCAAGGGATTCTTCCTCCAGCTAAAACATGCATGTGAAACCCACAGTATGGTCCACCGTGTTATGGGGAAATGATTTAAAATGCATCTCAGTTTTCGTATCCTGGTCCTCGGGTTCACCATTCCAGATGATTTACTAACAGTCTCCCTGCTTGGAGAGTCAGTGCCTGTAACCTCCTGTTTGGCACAGCTTGCAATTTCTGTGCAAGATGAACAGGAATAGGGAGAACCAATGAGAGACTAGCTGTAGGTGTCTGCACGGGCAAATGTAACGCTCATTTCCCACCAGGAAGAGGAATTTACCAAAGGCTCAGCATGCCCTGCCCGAAACAGATTAGGGCCTGAAGCAATCCTGTGGTTTTGTGCCCAGTTCACAAGAAAGCGAGTTGAAGAAAGGAGCTCAGGGGCACTGTAATTCACAAACCTGCAGAGTTATAAATGACAGCTATCCTCCAAAAATATATTGAAGTAAGCCTGCGAAGGGGACTTGAAAGCGGGGCAGAATTTCAGGAAAACGATTGCAGGGGGTAGACTGGAATTGCCCTGAAAGCATAGGAAAAGAGGCAGAACGTCGACAATGATGCACTTGGCCAAAAAGGGCGTATGCGTTTTTTCCTGAATATATTCAGGAAAAAACGCATACGCCCTTTTTGGCCAACCAAGCAAGCCTGTAAAGGAAATCTGCACTACAATGAAGTCTCACTGCCCCCCGGGCAAGAGGGCCATCTGAAAAAAGTGTAAAATCCAGAAAGGTAGGACAGGATATGGAGAACAGGGAGCCTTGTTATGCTGATTGGCAGGATGTAAATTGCCAGCAGCCAGCCTGGAGAAGTGTATGGTGTTTCCTGAAACACATAAGAAACAAAGCAACACAGTCTATGGCACTTCCACTTATGGTCCTATAGCTTACGGAAATTAAAATCAAAAACAGACAGCCACCCCAATATTTGGGACGGCTGTGTTCACAAGAAGCTCGTCTACAGTAACAGGTAAATATCCCAGAAAGCAAAATATGGATAAAGAAGTTGTGGCACGTATGTACAATGCAATATCACTCAGCAATGAAATCTGTGTCATCAGGCCCGTAGCGGCATAGTGAGTGGATGCAGGTACGGTGATTCTACGTGAACTACGTCACACAGAAAAAGAAACATCATAAGATATCACTAATACACGGAATGTAAACTTGACTACACATGAACTGAATTACAAAACAGAACAGGGTCTCAAATTTAGAAAACCAACTAGTGCTTGCTTATGGGGAAAGGTGCGTTGGGGTGCTTCATAAAACCAGAGACTGAAATTAGCACAGATAACTTTCCATAAGCCAAATATGTAATAGACAAGACCTACTCCTTGCTCAACGAAATGGACCCAACACCACATATTCAACGCCTAGGAATATACCTGACTAGGAAGAATCTTAAAACCCATGGATATATATGTCTCCGTAAGAGAATCAAGCGTGTGTACAGCGGCATAAACGCAGCAGTGAAAATCCGATAAATCCCATTATCAAAATAAATTTCAAAAAAAAATCATAAAGACAGTGAAATAGAGAGCAATTCTTAAATAATTCACTCAGGGCATGTGATGCAACCGGGATTTAACACATCTACACCCAGAGCTGGTTGAGACATAAGGCTGGACACTTCAGGCTGATAGCATTGGTGAGTTTCGGTGAGCAAAGGCAGACCCTTTGAAGTCATACTGCATGGTACCCATTCCATGGGTCCCAACTCTCCAGGTTCAAGGGATTCTTCCTCCAGCTAAAACATGCATGGGAAACCAAGAGTATCGTCCACCATGTGATTGGGAAATGATTTAAAATGCATCTCAGTTTTCGTATCCTGGTCCTCGGGTTCACCATTCCAGATGCTTTACTAACACTCTCCCCGCTTGGAGAGTCAGTGCCTTTAACCTCCTCTTTGGCACAGCTTGCAATTTCTGTGCAAAATGAACAGGAATAGGGAGAACCAATGAGAGACTAGCTGTAGGTGTCTGCACGGGCAAATGTAACGCTCATTGCCCACCAGGAAGAGAAATTAAACAAAGGCTCAGTGTGCCCTGCTGGAAACAGATTAGGGCCTGAAGCAATCCTGCGGTTTTGTGCCCAGCTCACAAGAAAGCGAGTTGAAGAAAGGAGCTCAGGGGCACTGTAATTCACAAACCTGCAGAGTTATAAATGACAGCTTTACTCCAAAAATATATTGAAGTAAGCCTGCGAAGGGGACTTGAAAGCGGGTCAGAATTTCAGGAAAACGATTGCAGGGGGTAGACTGGAATTGCCCTGAAAGCATAGGAAAAGAGGCAGAACGTCGACAATGATGCACTTGGCCAAAAAGGGCGTATGCGTTTTTTCCTGAATATATTCAGGAAATATATTCAGGAATATATTCAGGAAAAAACGCATACGCCCTTTTTGGCCAACCAAGCAAGCCTGTAAATGAAATCTGCACTACAATGAAGTCTCACTGCCCCCCTGGCAAAAGGGCCATCTGAAAAAAGTGTAAAATCCAGAAAGGTAGGACAGGATATGGAGAACAGGGAGCCTTGTTATGCTGATTGGCAGGATGTAAATTGCCAGCAGCCACCCTGGAGAAGTGTATGGTGTTTCCTGAAACACGAAAGAAACAAAGCAACACAGCCTATGGCACTTCCACTTATGGTCCTATAGCTTACGGAAATTAAAATCAAAAACAGACAGCCACCCCAATATTTGAGACGGCTGTGTTCACAAGAAGCTCGTCTACAGTATCAGGTAAATATCCCAGAAAGCAAAAAATGGATAAAGAAGTTGTGGCACGTACGTACAATGCAATATCACTCAGCAATGAAATCTGTGTCATCAGGCCCATAGCGGCATAGTGAGTGGATGCAGGTACGGTGATTCTACGTGAACTACGTCACACAGAAAAAGAAACATCATAAGATATCACGAATACACGGAATGTAAACTTGACTACACATGAACTGAATTACAAAATAGAAAAGGGTCTCAAATTTAGAAAACCAACTAGTGCTTGCTTATGGGGAAAGGTGCCTTGGGGTGCTGCATAAAACCAGAGACTGAAATTAGCACAGATAACTTTCCATAAGCCCAATATGTAATAGACAAGACCTACTCCTTGCTCAACGAAATGGACCCAACACCACATATTCAACGCCTAGGAATATACCTGACTAGGAAGAATCTTAAAACCCATGGATATATATGTCTCCGTAAGAGAATCAAGGGTGTGTACAGCGGCCGAAAGGCAGCAGTGAAAATCCGATAAATCCCATTATCAAAATAAATTTCGAAAACAAAACACAAAGACAGTGAAATAGAGAGCAATTCTTAAATAATTCACTCAGGGCATGTGATGCAACCGGGATTGACCACATCTACACCCAGAGCTGGTTGAGACATAAGGCTGGACACTTCAGGCTGATAGCATTGGTGAGTTTAGGTGAGCAAATGCACACCCTTTGAAGTCATACTGTATGGTACCTATTCCATGGGTCCCAACTCTTCAGGTTCAAGGGATTCTTCCTCCAGCTAAAACATGCATGTGAAACCCACAGTATGGTCCACCGTGTTATGGGGAAATGATTTAAAATGCATCTCCCTTTTCGTATCCTGGTCCTCGGGTTCACCATTCCAGATGATTTACTAACAGTCTCCCTGCTTGGAGAGTCAGTGCCTTTAACCTCCTGTTTGGCACAGCTTGCAATTTCTGTGCAAGATGAACAGGAATAGGGAGAACCAATGAGAGACTAGCTGTAGGTGTCTGCACGGGCAAATGTAACGCTCATTTCCCACCAGGAAGAGGAATTTACCAAAGGCTCAGCATGCCCTGCCCGAAACAGATTAGGGCCTGAAGCAATCCTGCGGTTTTGTGCCCAGTTCACAAGAAAGCGAGTTGAAGAAAGGAGCTCAGGGGCACTGTAATTCACAAACCTGCAGAGTTATAAATGACAGCTATCCTCCAAAAATATATTGAAGTAAGCCTGCGAAGGGGACTTGAAAGCGGGGCAGAATTTCAGGAAAACGATTGCAGGGGGTAGACTGGAATTGCCCTGAAAGCATAGGAAAAGAGGCAGAACGTCGACAATGATGCACTTGGCCAAAAAGGGCGTATGCGTTTTTTCCTGAATATATTCAGGAAAAAACGCATACGCCCTTTTTGGCCAACCAAGCAAGCCTGTAAAGGAAATCTGCACTACAATGAAGTCTCACTGCCCCCCGGGCAAGAGGGCCATCTGAAAAAAGTGTAAAATCCAGAAAGGTAGGACAGGATATGGAGAACAGGGAGCCTTGTTATGCTGATTGGCAGGATGTAAATTGCCAGCAGCCAGCCTGGAGAAGTGTATGGTGTTTCCTGAAACACATAAGAAACAAAGCAACACAGTCTATGGCACTTCCACTTATGGTCCTATAGCTTACGGAAATTAAAATCAAAAACAGACAGCCACCCCAATATTTGGGACGGCTGTGTTCACAAGAAGCTCGTCTACAGTAACAGGTAAATATCCCAGAAAGCAAAAAATGGATAAAGAAGTTGTGGCACGTACGTACAATGCAATATCACTCAGCAATGAAATCTGTGTCATCAGGCCCGTAGCGGCATAGTGAGTGGATGCAGGTACGGTGATTCTACGTGAACTACGTCACACAGAAAAAGAAACATCATAAGATATCACTAATACAAGGAATGTAAACTTGACTACACATGAACTGAATTACAAAACAGAACAGGGTCTCAAATTTAGAAAACCTACTAGTGCTTGCTTATGGGGAAAGGTGCGTTGGGGTGCTTCATAAAACCAGAGACTGAAATTAGCACAGATAACTTTCCATAAGCCAAATATGTAATAGACAAGACCTACTCCTTGCTCAACGAAATGGACCCAACACCACATATTCAACGCCTAGGAATATACCTGACTAGGAAGAATCTTAAAACCCATGGATATATATGTCTCCGTAAGAGAATCAAGCGTGTGTACAGCGGCATAAACGCAGCAGTGAAAATCCGATAAATCCCATTATCAAAATAAATTTCAAAAAAAAATCATAAAGACAGTGAAATAGAGAGCAATTCTTAAATAATTCACTCAGGGCATGTGATGCAACCGGGATTGACCACATCTACACCCAGAGCTGGTTGAGACATAAGGCTGGACACTTCAGGCTGATAGCATTGGTGAGTTTCGGTGAGCAAATGCAGACCCTTTGAAGTCATACTGCATGGTACCCATTCCATGGGTCCCAACTCTCCAGGTTCAAGGGATTCTTCCTCCAGCTAAAACATGCATGGGAAACCAAGAGTATCGTCCACCATGTGATTGGGAAATGATTTAAAATGCATCTCAGTTTTCGTATCCTGGTCCTCGGGTTCACCATTCCAGATGCTTTACTAACACTCTCCCCGCTTGGAGAGTCAGTGCCTTTAACCTCCTCTTTGGCACAGCTTGCAATTTCTGTGCAAAATGAACAGGAATAGGGAGAACCAATGAGAGACTAGCTGTAGGTGTCTGCACGGGCAAATGTAACGCTCATTGCCCACCAGGAAGAGGAATTAAACAAAGGCTCAGTGTGCCCTGCTGGAAACAGATTAGGGCCTGAAGCAATCCTGCGGTTTTGTGCCCAGCTCACAAGAAAGCGAGTTGAAGAAAGGAGCTCAGGGGCACTGTAATTCACAAACCTGCAGAGTTATAAATGACAGCTTTCCTCCAAAAATATATTGAAGTAAGCCTGCGAAGGGGACTTGAAAGCGGGGCAGAATTTCAGGAAAACGATTGCAGGGGGTAGACTGGAATTGCCCTGAAAGCATAGGAAAAGAGGCAGAACGTCGACAATGATGCACTTGGCCAAAAAGGGCGTATGCGTTTTTTCCTGAATATGTTCAGGATAAAACGCATACGCCCTTTTTGGCCAACCAAGCAAGCCTGTAAATGAAATCTGCACTACAATGAAGTCTCACTGCCCCCCTGGCAAAAGGGCCATCTGAAAAAAGTGTAAAATCCAGAAAGGTAGGACAGGATATGGAGAACAGGGAGCCTTGTTATGCTGATTGGCAGGATGTAAATTGCCAGCAGCCACCCTGGAGAAGTGTATGGTGTTTCCTGAAACACGAAAGAAACAAAGCAACACAGCCTATGGCACTTCCACTTATGGTCCTATAGCTTACGGAAATTAAAATCAAAAACAGACAGCCACCCCAATATTTGAGACGGCTGTGTTCACAAGAAGCTCGTCTACAGTATCAGGTAAATATCCCAGAAAGCAAAAAATGGATAAAGAACTTGTGGCACGTACGTACAATGCAATATCACTCAGCAATGAAATCTGTGTCATCAGGCCCATAGCGGCATAGTGAGTGGATGCAGGTACGGTGATTCTACGTGAACTACGTCACACAGAAAAAGAAACATCATAAGATATCACGAATACACGGAATGTAAACTTGACTACACATGAACTGAATTACAAAATAGAAAAGGGTCTCAAATTTAGAAAACCAACTAGTGCTTGCTTATGGGGAAAGGTGCCTTGGGGTGCTGCATAAAACCAGAGACTGAAATTAGCACAGATAACTTTCCATAAGCCCAATATGTAATAGACAAGACCTACTCCTTGCTCAACGAAATGGACCCAACACCACATATTCAACGCCTAGGAATATACCTGACTAGGAAGAATCTTAAAACCCATGGATATATATGTCTCCGTAAGAGAATCAAGGGTGTGTACAGCGGCCGAAAGGCAGCAGTGAAAATCCGATAAATCCCATTATCAAAATAAATTTCGAAAACAAAACACAAAGACAGTGAAATAGAGAGCAATTCTTAAATAATTCACTCAGGGCATGTGATGCAACCGGGATTGACCACATCTACACCCAGAGCTGGTTGAGACATAAGGCTGGACACTTCAGGCTGATAGCATTGGTGAGTTTAGGTGAGCAAATGCACACCCTTTGAAGTCATACTGTATGGTACCTATTCCATGGGTCCCAACTCTTCAGGTTCAAGGGATTCTTCCTCCAGCTAAAACATGCATGTGAAACCCACAGTATGGTCCACCGTGTTATGGGGAAATGATTTAAAATGCATCTCAGTTTTCGTATCCTGGTCCTCGGGTTCACCATTCCAGATGATTTACTAACAGTCTCCCTGCTTGGAGAGTCAGTGCCTTTAACCTCCTGTTTGGCACAGCTTGCAATTTCTGTGCAAGATGAACAGGAATAGGGAGAACCAATGAGAGACTAGCTGTAGGTGTCTGCACGGGCAAATGTAACGCTCATTTCCCACCAGGAAGAGGAATTTACCAAAGGCTCAGCATGCCCTGCCCGAAACAGATTAGGGCCTGAAGCAATCCTGCGGTTTTGTGCCCAGTTCACAAGAAAGCGAGTTGAAGAAAGGAGCTCAGGGGCACTGTAATTCACAAACCTGCAGAGTTATAAATGACAGCTATCCTCCAAAAATATATTGAAGTAAGCCTGCGAAGGGGACTTGAAAGCGGGGCAGAATTTCAGGAAAACGATTGCAGGGGGTAGACTGGAATTGCCCTGAAAGCATAGGAAAAGAGGCAGAACGTCGACAATGATGCACTTGGCCAAAAAGGGCGTATGCGTTTTTTCCTGAATATATTCAGGAAAAAACGCATACGCCCTTTTTGGCCAACCAAGCAAGCCTGTAAAGGAAATCTGCACTACAATGAAGTCTCACTGCCCCCCGGGCAAGAGGGCCATCTGAAAAAAGTGTAAAATCCAGAAAGGTAGGACAGGATATGGAGAACAGGGAGCCTTGTTATGCTGATTGGCAGGATGTAAATTGCCAGCAGCCAGCCTGGAGAAGTGTATGGTGTTTCCTGAAACACATAAGAAACAAAGCAACACAGTCTATGGCACTTCCACTTATGGTCCTATAGCTTACGGAAATTAAAATCAAAAACAGACAGCCACCCCAATATTTGGGACGGCTGTGTTCACAAGAAGCTCGTCTACAGTAACAGGTAAATATCCCAGAAAGCAAAATATGGATAAAGAAGTTGTGGCACGTACGTACAATGCAATATCACTCAGCAATGAAATCTGTGTCATCAGGCCCGTAGCGGCATAGTGAGTGGATGCAGGTACGGTGATTCTACGTGAACTACGTCACACAGAAAAAGAAACATCATAAGATATCACTAATACACGGAATGTAAACTTGACTACACATGAACTGAATTACAAAACAGAACAGGGTCTCAAATTTAGAAAACCAACTAGTGCTTGCTTATGGGGAAAGGTGCGTTGGGGTGCTTCATAAAACCAGAGACTGAAATTAGCACAGATAACTTTCCATAAGCCAAATATGTAATAGACAAGACCTACTCCTTGCTCAACGAAATGGACCCAACACCACATATTCAACGCCTAGGAATATACCTGACTAGGAAGAATCTTAAAACCCATGGATATATATGTCTCCGTAAGAGAATCAAGCGTGTGTACAGCGGCCGAAACGCAGCAGTGAAAATCCGATAAATCCCATTATCAAAATAAATTTCAAAAAAAAATCATAAAGACAGTGAAATAGAGAGCAATTCTTAAATAATTCACTCAGGGCATGTGATGCAACCGGGATTTAACACATCTACACCCAGAGCTGGTTGAGACATAAGGCTGGACACTTCAGGCTGATAGCATTGGTGAGTTTCGGTGAGCAAATGCAGACCCTTTGAAGTCATACTGCATGGTACCCATTCCATGGGTCCCAACTCTCCAGGTTCAAGGGATTCTTCCTCCAGCTAAAACATGCATGGGAAACCAAGAGTATCGTCCACCATGTGATTGGGAAATGATTTAAAATGCATCTCAGTTTTCGTATCCTGGTCCTCGGGTTCACCATTCCAGATGCTTTACTAACACTCTCCCCGCTTGGAGAGTCAGTGCCTTTAACCTCCTCTTTGGCACAGCTTGCAATTTCTGTGCAAAATGAACAGGAATAGGGAGAACCAATGAGAGACTAGCTGTAGGTGTCTGCACGGGCAAATGTAACGCTCATTGCCCACCAGGAAGAGGAATTAAACAAAGGCTCAGTGTGCCCTGCTGGAAACAGATTAGGGCCTGAAGCAATCCTGCGGTTTTGTGCCCAGCTCACAAGAAAGCGAGTTGAAGAAAGGAGCTCAGGGGCACTGTAATTCACAAACCTGCAGAGTTATAAATGACAGCTTTCCTCCAAAAATATATTGAAGTAAGCCTGTGAAGGGGACTTGAAAGCGGGGCAGAATTTCAGGAAAACGATTGCAGGGGGTAGACTGGAATTGCCCTGAAAGCATAGGAAAAGAGGCAGAACGTCGACAATGATGCACTTGGCCAAAAAGGGCGTATGCGTTTTTTCCTGAATATATTCAGGAAAAAACGCATACGCCCTTTTTGGCCAACCAAGCAAGCCTGTAAATGAAATCTGCACTACAATGAAGTCTCACTGCCCCCCTGGCAAAAGGGCCATCTGAAAAAAGTGTAAAATCCAGAAAGGTAGGACAGGATATGGAGAACAGGGAGCCTTGTTATGCTGATTGGCAGGATGTAAATTGCCAGCAGCCACCCTGGAGAAGTGTATGGTGTTTCCTGAAACACGAAAGAAACAAAGCAACACAGCCTATGGCACTTCCACTTTTGGTCCTATAGCTTACGGAAATTAAAATCAAAAACAGACAGCCACCCCAATATTTGAGACGGCTGTGTTCACAAGAAGCTCGTCTACAGTATCAGGTAAATATCCCAGAAAGCAAAAAATGGATAAAGAACTTGTGGCACGTACGTACAATGCAATATCACTCAGCAATGAAATCTGTGTCATCAGGCCCATAGCGGCATAGTGAGTGGATGCAGGTACGGTGATTCTACGTGAACTACGTCACACAGAAAAAGAAACATCATAAGATATCACGAATACACGGAATGTAAACTTGACTACACATGAACTGAATTACAAAATAGAAAAGGGTCTCAAATTTAGAAAACCAACTAGTGCTTGCTTATGGGGAAAGGTGCCTTGGGGTGCTGCATAAAACCAGAGACTGAAATTAGCACAGATAACTTTCCATAAGCCCAATATGTAATAGACAAGACCTACTCCTTGCTCAACGAAATGGACCCCACACCACATATTCAACGCCTATGAATATACCTGACTAGGAAGAATCTTAAAACCCATGGATATATATGTCTCCGTAAGAGAATCAAGGGTGTGTACAGCGGCCGAAAGGCAGCAGTGAAAATCCGATAAATCCCATTATCAAAATAAATTTCGAAAACAAAACACAAAGACAGTGAAATAGAGAGCAATTCTTAAATAATTCACTCAGGGCATGTGATGCAACCGGGATTGACCACATCTACACCCAGAGCTGGTTGAGACATAAGGCTGGACACTTCAGGCTGATAGCATTGGTGAGTTTAGGTGAGCAAATGCACACCCTTTGAAGTCATACTGTATGGTACCTATTCCATGGGTCCCAACTCTTCAGGTTCAAGGGATTCTTCCTCCAGCTAAAACATGCATGTGAAACCCACAGTATGGTCCACCGTGTTATGGGGAAATGATTTAAAATGCATCTCAGTTTTCGTATCCTGGTCCTCGGGTTCACCATTCCAGATGATTTACTAACAGTCTCCCTGCTTGGAGAGTCAGTGCCTTTAACCTCCTGTTTGGCACAGCTTGCAATTTCTGTGCAAGATGAACAGGAATAGGGAGAACCAATGAGAGACTAGCTGTAGGTGTCTGCACGGGCAAATGTAACGCTCATTTCCCACCAGGAAGAGGAATTTACCAAAGGCTCAGCATGCCCTGCCCGAAACAGATTAGGGCCTGAAGCAATCCTGCGGTTTTGTGCCCAGTTCACAAGAAAGCGAGTTGAAGAAAGGAGCTCAGGGGCACTGTAATTCACAAACCTGCAGAGTTATAAATGACAGCTATCCTCCAAAAATATATTGAAGTAAGCCTGCGAAGGGGACTTGAAAGCGGGGCAGAATTTCAGGAAAACGATTGCAGGGGGTAGACTGGAATTGCCCTGAAAGCATAGGAAAAGAGGCAGAACGTCGACAATGATGCACTTGGCCAAAAAGGGCGTATGCGTTTTTTCCTGAATATATTCAGGAAAAAACGCATACGCCCTTTTTGGCCAACCAAGCAAGCCTGTAAAGGAAATCTGCACTACAATGAAGTCTCACTGCCCCCCGGGCAAGAGGGCCATCTGAAAAAAGTGTAAAATCCAGAAAGGTAGGACAGGATATGGAGAACAGGGAGCCTTGTTATGCTGATTGGCAGGATGTAAATTGCCAGCAGCCAGCCTGGAGAAGTGTATGGTGTTTCCTGAAACACATAAGAAACAAAGCAACACAGTCTATGGCACTTCCACTTATGGTCCTATAGCTTACGGAAATTAAAATCAAAAACAGACAGCCACCCCAATATTTGGGACGGCTGTGTTCACAAGAAGCTCGTCTACAGTAACAGGTAAATATCCCAGAAAGCAAAATATGGATAAAGAAGTTGTGGCACGTACGTACAATGCAATATCACTCAGCAATGAAATCTGTGTCATCAGGCCCGTAGCGGCATAGTGAGTGGATGCAGGTACGGTGATTCTACGTGAACTACGTCACACAGAAAAAGAAACATCATAAGATATCACTAATACACGGAATGTAAACTTGACTACACATGAACTGAATTACAAAACAGAACAGGGTCTCAAATTTAGAAAACCAACTAGTGCTTGCTTATGGGGAAAGGTGCGTTGGGGTGCTTCATAAAACCAGAGACTGAAATTAGCACAGATAACTTTCCATAAGCCAAATATGTAATAGACAAGACCTACTCCTTGCTCAACGAAATGGACCCAACACCACATATTCAACGCCTAGGAATATACCTGACTAGGAAGAATCTTAAAACCCATGGATATATATGTCTCCGTAAGAGAATCAAGCGTGTGTACAGCGGCCGAAACGCAGCAGTGAAAATCCGATAAATCCCATTATCAAAATAAATTTCAAAAAAAAATCATAAAGACAGTGAAATAGAGAGCAATTCTTAAATAATTCACTCAGGGCATGTGATGCAACCGGGATTTAACACATCTACACCCAGAGCTGGTTGAGACATAAGGCTGGACACTTCAGGCTGATAGCATTGGTGAGTTTCGGTGAGCAAATGCAGACCCTTTGAAGTCATACTGCATGGTACCCATTCCATGGGTCCCAACTCTCCAGGTTCAAGGGATTCTTCCTCCAGCTAAAACATGCATGGGAAACCAAGAGTATCGTCCACCATGTGATTGGGAAATGATTTAAAATGCATCTCAGTTTTCGTATCCTGGTCCTCGGGTTCACCATTCCAGATGCTTTACTAACACTCTCCCCGCTTGGAGAGTCAGTGCCTTTAACCTCCTCTTTGGCACAGCTTGCAATTTCTGTGCAAAATGAACAGGAATAGGGAGAACCAATGAGAGACTAGCTGTAGGTGTCTGCACGGGCAAATGTAACGCTCATTGCCCACCAGGAAGAGGAATTAAACAAAGGCTCAGTGTGCCCTGCTGGAAACAGATTAGGGCCTGAAGCAATCCTGCGGTTTTGTGCCCAGCTCACAAGAAAGCGAGTTGAAGAAAGGAGCTCAGGGGCACTGTAATTCACAAACCTGCAGAGTTATAAATGACAGCTTTCCTCCAAAAATATATTGAAGTAAGCCTGTGAAGGGGACTTGAAAGCGGGGCAGAATTTCAGGAAAACGATTGCAGGGGGTAGACTGGAATTGCCCTGAAAGCATAGGAAAAGAGGCAGAACGTCGACAATGATGCACTTGGCCAAAAAGGGCGTATGCGTTTTTTCCTGAATATATTCAGGAAAAAACGCATACGCCCTTTTTGGCCAACCAAGCAAGCCTGTAAATGAAATCTGCACTACAATGAAGTCTCACTGCCCCCCTGGCAAAAGGGCCATCTGAAAAAAGTGTAAAATCCAGAAAGGTAGGACAGGATATGGAGAACAGGGAGCCTTGTTATGCTGATTGGCAGGATGTAAATTGCCAGCAGCCACCCTGGAGAAGTGTATGGTGTTTCCTGAAACACGAAAGAAACAAAGCAACACAGCCTATGGCACTTCCACTTTTGGTCCTATAGCTTACGGAAATTAAAATCAAAAACAGACAGCCACCCCAATATTTGAGACGGCTGTGTTCACAAGAAGCTCGTCTACAGTATCAGGTAAATATCCCAGAAAGCAAAAAATGGATAAAGAACTTGTGGCACGTACGTACAATGCAATATCACTCAGCAATGAAATCTGTGTCATCAGGCCCATAGCGGCATAGTGAGTGGATGCAGGTACGGTGATTCTACGTGAACTACGTCACACAGAAAAAGAAACATCATAAGATATCACGAATACACGGAATGTAAACTTGACTACACATGAACTGAATTACAAAATAGAAAAGGGTCTCAAATTTAGAAAACCAACTAGTGCTTGCTTATGGGGAAAGGTGCCTTGGGGTGCTGCATAAAACCAGAGACTGAAATTAGCACAGATAACTTTCCATAAGCCCAATATGTAATAGACAAGACCTACTCCTTGCTCAACGAAATGGACCCCACACCACATATTCAACGCCTAGGAATATACCTGACTAGGAAGAATCTTAAAACCCATGGATATATATGTCTCCGTAAGAGAATCAAGGGTGTGTACAGCGGCCGAAAGGCAGCAGTGAAAATCCGATAAATCCCATTATCAAAATAAATTTCGAAAACAAAACACAAAGACAGTGAAATAGAGAGCAATTCTTAAATAATTCACTCAGGGCATGTGATGCAACCGGGATTGACCACATCTACACCCAGAGCTGGTTGAGACATAAGGCTGGACACTTCAGGCTGATAGCATTGGTGAGTTTAGGTGAGCAAATGCACACCCTTTGAAGTCATACTGTATGGTACCTATTCCATGGGTCCCAACTCTTCAGGTTCAAGGGATTCTTCCTCCAGCTAAAACATGCATGTGAAACCCACAGTATGGTCCACCGTGTTATGGGGAAATGATTTAAAATGCATCTCAGTTTTCGTATCCTGGTCCTCGGGTTCACCATTCCAGATGATTTACTAACAGTCTCCCTGCTTGGAGAGTCAGTGCCTTTAACCTCCTGTTTGGCACAGCTTGCAATTTCTGTGCAAGATGAACAGGAATAGGGAGAACCAATGAGAGACTAGCTGTAGGTGTCTGCACGGGCAAATGTAACGCTCATTTCCCACCAGGAAGAGGAATTTACCAAAGGCTCAGCATGCCCTGCCCGAAACAGATTAGGGCCTGAAGCAATCCTGCGGTTTTGTGCCCAGTTCACAAGAAAGCGAGTTGAAGAAAGGAGCTCAGGGGCACTGTAATTCACAAACCTGCAGAGTTATAAATGACAGCTATCCTCCAAAAATATATTGAAGTAAGCCTGCGAAGGGGACTTGAAAGCGGGGCAGAATTTCAGGAAAACGATTGCAGGGGGTAGACTGGAATTGCCCTGAAAGCATAGGAAAAGAGGCAGAACGTCGACAATGATGCACTTGGCCAAAAAGGGCGTATGCGTTTTTTCCTGAATATATTCAGGAAAAAACGCATACGCCCTTTTTGGCCAACCAAGCAAGCCTGTAAAGGAAATCTGCACTACAATGAAGTCTCACTGCCCCCCGGGCAAGAGGGCCATCTGAAAAAAGTGTAAAATCCAGAAAGGTAGGACAGGATATGGAGAACAGGGAGCCTTGTTATGCTGATTGGCAGGATGTAAATTGCCAGCAGCCAGCCTGGAGAAGTGTATGGTGTTTCCTGAAACACATAAGAAACAAAGCAACACAGTCTATGGCACTTCCACTTATGGTCCTATAGCTTACGGAAATTAAAATCAAAAACAGACAGCCACCCCAATATTTGGGACGGCTGTGTTCACAAGAAGCTCGTCTACAGTAACAGGTAAATATCCCAGAAAGCAAAATATGGATAAAGAAGTTGTGGCACGTACGTACAATGCAATATCACTCAGCAATGAAATCTGTGTCATCAGGCCCGTAGCGGCATAGTGAGTGGATGCAGGTACGGTGATTCTACGTGAACTACGTCACACAGAAAAAGAAACATCATAAGATATCACTAATACACGGAATGTAAACTTGACTACACATGAACTGAATTACAAAACAGAACAGGGTCTCAAATTTAGAAAACCAACTAGTGCTTGCTTATGGGGAAAGGTGCGTTGGGGTGCTTCATAAAACCAGAGACTGAAATTAGCACAGATAACTTTCCATAAGCCAAATATGTAATAGACAAGACCTACTCCTTGCTCAACGAAATGGACCCAACACCACATATTCAACGCCTAGGAATATACCTGACTAGGAAGAATCTTAAAACCCATGGATATATATGTCTCCGTAAGAGAATCAAGCGTGTGTACAGCGGCCGAAACGCAGCAGTGAAAATCCGATAAATCCCATTATCAAAATAAATTTCAAAAAAAAATCATAAAGACAGTGAAATAGAGAGCAATTCTTAAATAATTCACTCAGGGCATGTGATGCAACCGGGATTTAACACATCTACACCCAGAGCTGGTTGAGACATAAGGCTGGACACTTCAGGCTGATAGCATTGGTGAGTTTCGGTGAGCAAATGCAGACCCTTTGAAGTCATACTGCATGGTACCCATTCCATGGGTCCCAACTCTCCAGGTTCAAGGGATTCTTCCTCCAGCTAAAACATGCATGGGAAACCAAGAGTATCGTCCACCATGTGATTGGGAAATGATTTAAAATGCATCTCAGTTTTCGTATCCTGGTCCTCGGGTTCACCATTCCAGATGCTTTACTAACACTCTCCCCGCTTGGAGAGTCAGTGCCTTTAACCTCCTCTTTGGCACAGCTTGCAATTTCTGTGCAAAATGAACAGGAATAGGGAGAACCAATGAGAGACTAGCTGTAGGTGTCTGCACGGGCAAATGTAACGCTCATTGCCCACCAGGAAGAGGAATTAAACAAAGGCTCAGTGTGCCCTGCTGGAAACAGATTAGGGCCTGAAGCAATCCTGCGGTTTTGTGCCCAGCTCACAAGAAAGCGAGTTGAAGAAAGGAGCTCAGGGGCACTGTAATTCACAAACCTGCAGAGTTATAAATGACAGCTTTCCTCCAAAAATATATTGAAGTAAGCCTGTGAAGGGGACTTGAAAGCGGGGCAGAATTTCAGGAAAACGATTGCAGGGGGTAGACTGGAATTGCCCTGAAAGCATAGGAAAAGAGGCAGAACGTCGACAATGATGCACTTGGCCAAAAAGGGCGTATGCGTTTTTTCCTGAATATATTCAGGAAAAAACGCATACGCCCTTTTTGGCCAACCAAGCAAGCCTGTAAATGAAATCTGCACTACAATGAAGTCTCACTGCCCCCCTGGCAAAAGGGCCATCTGAAAAAAGTGTAAAATCCAGAAAGGTAGGACAGGATATGGAGAACAGGGAGCCTTGTTATGCTGATTGGCAGGATGTAAATTGCCAGCAGCCACCCTGGAGAAGTGTATGGTGTTTCCTGAAACACGAAAGAAACAAAGCAACACAGCCTATGGCACTTCCACTTTTGGTCCTATAGCTTACGGAAATTAAAATCAAAAACAGACAGCCACCCCAATATTTGAGACGGCTGTGTTCACAAGAAGCTCGTCTACAGTATCAGGTAAATATCCCAGAAAGCAAAAAATGGATAAAGAACTTGTGGCACGTACGTACAATGCAATATCACTCAGCAATGAAATCTGTGTCATCAGGCCCATAGCGGCATAGTGAGTGGATGCAGGTACGGTGATTCTACGTGAACTACGTCACACAGAAAAAGAAACATCATAAGATATCACGAATACACGGAATGTAAACTTGACTACACATGAACTGAATTACAAAATAGAAAAGGGTCTCAAATTTAGAAAACCAACTAGTGCTTGCTTATGGGGAAAGGTGCCTTGGGGTGCTGCATAAAACCAGAGACTGAAATTAGCACAGATAACTTTCCATAAGCCCAATATGTAATAGACAAGACCTACTCCTTGCTCAACGAAATGGACCCCACACCACATATTCAACGCCTAGGAATATACCTGACTAGGAAGAATCTTAAAACCCATGGATATATATGTCTCCGTAAGAGAATCAAGGGTGTGTACAGCGGCCGAAAGGCAGCAGTGAAAATCCGATAAATCCCATTATCAAAATAAATTTCGAAAACAAAACACAAAGACAGTGAAATAGAGAGCAATTCTTAAATAATTTACTCAGGGCATGTGATGCAACCGGGATTGACCACATTTACACCCAGAGCTGGTTGAGACATAAGGCTGGACACTTCAGGCTGATAGCATTGGTGAGTTAAGGTGAGCAAATGCACACCCTTTGAAGTCATACTGTATGGTACCTATTCCATGGGTCCCAACTCTTCAGGTTCAAGGGATTCTTCCTCCAGCTAAAACATGCATGTGAAACCCACAGTATGGTCCACCGTGTTATGGGGAAATGATTTAAAATGCATCTCAGTTTTCGTATCCTGGTCCTCGGGTTCACCATTCCAGATGATTTATTAACAGTCTCCCTGCTTGGAGAGTCAGTGCCTTTAACCTCCTGTTTGGCACAGCTTGCAATTTCTGTGCAAGATGAACAGGAATAGGGAGAACCAATGAGAGACTAGCTGTAGGTGTCTGCACTGGCAAATGTAACGCTCATTTCCCACCAGGAAGAGGAATTTACCAAAGGCTCAGCATGCCCTGCCCGAAACAGATTAGGGCCTGAAGCAATCCTGCGGTTTTGTGCCCAGTTCACAAGAAAGCGAGTTGAAGAAAGGAGCTCAGGGGCACTGTAATTCACAAACCTGCAGAGTTATAAATGACAGCTATCCTCCAAAAATATATTGAAGTAAGCCTGCGAAGGGGACTTGAAAGCGGGGCAGAATTTCAGGAAAACGATTGCAGGGGGTAGACTGGAATTGCCCTGAAAGCATAGGAAAAGAGGCAGAACGTCGACAATGATGCACTTGGCCAAAAAGGGCGTATGCGTTTTTTCCTGAATATATTCAGGAAAAAACGCATACGCCCTTTTTGGCCAACCAAGAAAGCCTGTAAAGGAAATCTGCACTACAATGAAGTCTCACTGCCCCCCGGGCAAGAGGGCCATCTGAAAAAAGTGTAAAATCCAGAAAGGTAGGACAGTATATGGAGAACAGGGAGCCTTGTTATGCTGATTGGCAGGATGTAAATTGCCAGCAGCCAGCCTGGAGAAGTGTATGGTGTTTCCTGAAACACATAAGAAACAAAGCAACACAGTCTATGGCACTTCCACTTATGGTCCTATAGCTTACGGAAATTAAAATCAAAAACAGACAGCCACCCCAATATTTGGGACGGCTGTGTTCACAAGAAGCTCGTCTACAGTAACAGGTAAATATCCCAGAAAGCAAAATATGGATAAAGAAATTGTGGCACGTACGTACAATGCAATATCACTCAGCAATGAAATCTGTGTCATCAGGCCCGTAGCGGCATAGTGAGTGGATGCAGGTACGGTGATTCTACGTGAACTACGTCACACAGAAAAAGAAACATCATAAGATATCACTAATACACGGAATGTAAACTTGACTACACATGAACTGAATTACAAAACAGAACAGGGTCTCAAATTTAGAAAACCAACTAGTGCTTGCTTATGGGGAAAGGTGCGTTGGGGTGCTTCATAAACCAGAGACTGAAATTAGCACAGATAACTTTCCATAAGCCAAATATGTAATAGACAAGACCTACTCCTTGCTCAACGAAATGGACCCAACACCACATATTCAACGCCTAGGAATATACCTGACTAGGAAGAATCTTAAAACCCATGGATATATATGTCTCCGTAAGAGAATCAAGCGTGTGTACAGCGGCATAAACGCAGCAGTGAAAATCCGATAAATCCCATTATCAAAATAAATTTCAAAAAAAAATCATAAAGACAGTGAAATAGAGAGCAATTCTTAAATAATTCACTCAGGGCATGTGATGCAACCGGGATTTAACACATCTACACCCAGAGCTGGTTGAGACATAAGGCTGGACACTTCAGGCTGATAGCATTGGTGAGTTTCGGTGAGCAAATGCAGACCCTTTGAAGTCATACTGCATGGTACCCATTCCATGGGTCCCAACTCTCCAGGTTCAAGGGATTCTTCCTCCAGCTAAAACATGCATGGGAAACCAAGAGTATCGTCCACCATGTGATTGGGAAATGATTTAAAATGCATCTCAGTTTTCGTATCCTGGTCCTCGGGTTCACCATTCCAGATGCTTTACTAACACTCTCCCCGCTTGGAGAGTCAGTGCCTTTAACCTCCTCTTTGGCACAGCTTGCAATTTCTGTGCAAAATGAACAGGAATAGGGAGAACCAATGAGAGACTAGCTGTAGGTGTCTGCACGGGCAAATGTAACACTCATTGCCCACCAGGAAGAGGAATTAAACAAAGGCTCAGTGTGCCCTGCTGGAAACAGATTAGGGCCTGAAGCAATCCTGCGGTTTTGTGCCCAGCTCACAAGAAAGCGAGTTGAAGAAAGGAGCTCAGGGGCACTGTAATTCACAAACCTGCAGAGTTATAAATGACAGCTTTCCTCCAAAAATATATTGAAGTAAGCCTGCGAAGGGGACTTGAAAGCGGGGCAGAATTTCAGGAAAACGATTGCAGGGGGTAGACTGGAATTGCCCTGAAAGCATAGGAAAAGAGGCAGAACGTCGACAATGATGCACTTGGCCAAAAAGGGCGTATGCGTTTTTTCCTGAATATATTCAGGAAAAAACGCATACGCCCTTTTTGGCCAACCAAGCAAGCCTGTAAATGAAATCTGCACTACAATGAAGTCTCACTGCCCCCCTGGCAAAAGGGCCATCTGAAAAAAGTGTAAAATCCAGAAAGGTAGGACAGGATATGGAGAACAGGGAGCCTTGTTATGCTGATTGGCAGGATGTAAATTGCCAGCAGCCACCCTGGAGAAGTGTATGGTGTTTCCTGAAACACGAAAGAAACAAAGCAACACAGCCTATGGCACTTCCACTTATGGTCCTATAGCTTACGGAAATTAAAATCAAAAACAGACAGCCACCCCAATATTTGAGACGGCTGTGTTCACAAGAAGCTCGTCTACAGTATCAGGTAAATATCCCAGAAAGCAAAAAATGGATAAAGAACTTGTGGCACGTACGTACAATGCAATATCACTCAGCAATGAAATCTGTGTCATCAGGCCCATAGCGGCATAGTGAGTGGATGCAGGTACGGTGATTCTACGTGAACTACGTCACACAGAAAAAGAAACATCATAAGATATCACGAATACACGGAATGTAAACTTGACTACACATGAACTGAATTACAAAATAGAAAAGGGTCTCAAATTTAGAAAACCAACTAGTGCTTGCTTATGGGGAAAGGTGCCTTGGGGTGCTGCATAAAACCAGAGACTGAAATTAGCACAGATAACTTTCCATAAGCCCAATATGTAATAGACAAGACCTACTCCTTGCTCAACGAAATGGACCCAACACCACATATTCAACGCCTAGGAATATACCTGACTAGGAAGAATCTTAAAACCCATGGATATATATGTCTCCGTAAGAGAATCAAGGGTGTGTACAGCGGCCGAAAGGCAGCAGTGAAAATCCGATAAATCCCATTATCAAAATAAATTTCGAAAACAAAACACAAAGACAGTGAAATAGAGAGCAATTCTTAAATAATTCACTCAGGGCATGTGATGCAACCGGGATTGACCACATCTACACCCAGAGCTGGTTGAGACATAAGGCTGGACACTTCAGGCTGATAGCATTGGTGAGTTTAGGTGAGCAAATGCACACCCTTTGAAGTCATACTGTATGGTACCTATTCCATGGGTCCCAACTCTTCAGGTTCAAGGGATTCTTCCTCCAGCTAAAACATGCATGTGAAACCCACAGTATGGTCCACCGTGTTATGGGGAAATGATTTAAAATGCATCTCAGTTTTCGTATCCTGGTCCTCGGGTTCACCATTCCAGATGATTTACTAACAGTCTCCCTGCTTGGAGAGTCAGTGCCTGTAACCTCCTGTTTGGCACAGCTTGCAATTTCTGTGCAAGATGAACAGGAATAGGGAGAACCAATGAGAGACTAGCTGTAGGTGTCTGCACGGGCAAATGTAACGCTCATTTCCCACCAGGAAGAGGAATTTACCAAAGGCTCAGCATGCCCTGCCCGAAACAGATTAGGGCCTGAAGCAATCCTGCGGTTTTGTGCCCAGTTCACAAGAAAGCGAGTTGAAGAAAGGAGCTCAGGGGCACTGTAATTCACAAACCTGCAGAGTTATAAATGACAGCTATCCTCCAAAAATATATTGAAGTAAGCCTGCGAAGGGGACTTGAAAGCGGGGCAGAATTTCAGGAAAACGATTGCAGGGGGTAGACTGGAATTGCCCTGAAAGCATAGGAAAAGAGGCAGAACGTCGACAATGATGCACTTGGCCAAAAAGGGCGTATGCGTTTTTTCCTGAATATATTCAGGAAAAAACGCATACGCCCTTTTTGGCCAACCAAGCAAGCCTGTAAAGGAAATCTGCACTACAATGAAGTCTCACTGCCCCCCGGGCAAGAGGGCCATCTGAAAAAAGTGTAAAATCCAGAAAGGTAGGACAGGATATGGAGAACAGGGAGCCTTGTTATGCTGATTGGCAGGATGTAAATTGCCAGCAGCCAGCCTGGAGAAGTGTATGGTGTTTCCTGAAACACATAAGAAACAAAGCAACACAGTCTATGGCACTTCCACTTATGGTCCTATAGCTTACGGAAATTAAAATCAAAAACAGACAGCCACCCCAATATTTGGGACGGCTGTGTTCACAAGAAGCTCGTCTACAGTAACAGGTAAATATCCCAGAAAGCAAAATATGGATAAAGAAGTTGTGGCACGTACGTACAATGCAATATCACTCAGCAATGAAATCTGTGTCATCAGGCCCATAGCGGCATAGTGAGTGGATGCAGGTACGGTGATTCTACGTGAACTACGTCACACAGAAAAAGAAACATCATAAGATATCACGAATACACGGAATGTAAACTTGACTACACATGAACTGAATTACAAAATAGAAAAGGGTCTCAAATTTAGAAAACCAACTAGTGCTTGCTTATGGGGAAAGGTGCCTTGGGGTGCTGCATAAAACCAGAGACTGAAATTAGCACAGATAACTTTCCATAAGCCCAATATGTAATAGACAAGACCTACTCCTTGCTCAACGAAATGGACCCAACACCACATATTCAACGCCTAGGAATATACCTGACTAGGAAGAATCTTAAAACCCATGGATATATATGTCTCCGTAAGAGAATCAAGGGTGTGTACAGCGGCCGAAAGGCAGCAGTGAAAATCCGATAAATCCCATTATCAAAATAAATTTCGAAAACAAAACACAAAGACAGTGAAATAGAGAGCAATTCTTAAATAATTCACTCAGGGCATGTGATGCAACCGGGATTGACCACATCTACACCCAGAGCTGGTTGAGACATAAGGCTGGACACTTCAGGCTGATAGCATTGGTGAGTTTAGGTGAGCAAATGCACACCCTTTGAAGTCATACTGTATGGTACCTATTCCATGGGTCCCAACTCTTCAGGTTCAAGGGATTCTTCCTCCAGCTAAAACATGCATGTGAAACCCACAGTATGGTCCACCGTGTTATCGGGAAATGATTTAAAATGCATCTCAGTTTTCGTATCCTGGTCCTCGGGTTCACCATTCCAGATGATTTACTAACAGTCTCCCTGCTTGGAGAGTCAGTGCCTGTAACCTCCTGTTTGGCACAGCTTGCAATTTCTGTGCAAGATGAACAGGAATAGGGAGAACCAATGAGAGACTAGCTGTAGGTGTCTGCACGGGCAAATGTAACGCTCATTTCCCACCAGGAAGAGGAATTTACCAAAGGCTCAGCATGCCCTGCCCGAAACAGATTAGGGCCTGAAGCAATCCTGTGGTTTTGTGCCCAGTTCACAAGAAAGCGAGTTGAAGAAAGGAGCTCAGGGGCACTGTAATTCACAAACCTGCAGAGTTATAAATGACAGCTATCCTCCAAAAATATATTGAAGTAAGCCTGCGAAGGGGACTTGAAAGCGGGGCAGAATTTCAGGAAAACGATTGCAGGGGGTAGACTGGAATTGCCCTGAAAGCATAGGAAAAGAGGCAGAACGTCGACAATGATGCACTTGGCCAAAAAGGGCGTATGCGTTTTTTCCTGAATATATTCAGGAAAAAACGCATACGCCCTTTTTGGCCAACCAAGCAAGCCTGTAAAGGAAATCTGCACTACAATGAAGTCTCACTGCCCCCCGGGCAAGAGGGCCATCTGAAAAAAGTGTAAAATCCAGAAAGGTAGGACAGGATATGGAGAACAGGGAGCCTTGTTATGCTGATTGGCAGGATGTAAATTGCCAGCAGCCAGCCTGGAGAAGTGTATGGTGTTTCCTGAAACACATAAGAAACAAAGCAACACAGTCTATGGCACTTCCACTTATGGTCCTATAGCTTACGGAAATTAAAATCAAAAACAGACAGCCACCCCAATATTTGGGACGGCTGTGTTCACAAGAAGCTCGTCTACAGTAACAGGTAAATATCCCAGAAAGCAAAATATGGATAAAGAAGTTGTGGCACGTACGTACAATGCAATATCACTCAGCAATGAAATCTGTGTCATCAGGCCCGTAGCGGCATAGTGAGTGGATGCAGGTACGGTGATTCTACGTGAACTACGTCACACAGAAAAAGAAACATCATAAGATATCACTAATACACGGAATGTAAACTTGACTACACATGAACTGAATTACAAAACAGAACAGGGTCTCAAATTTAGAAAACCAACTAGTGCTTGCTTATGGGGAAAGGTGCGTTGGGGTGCTTCATAAAACCAGAGACTGAAATTAGCACAGATAACTTTCCATAAGCCAAATATGTAATAGACAAGACCTACTCCTTGGTCAACGAAATGGACCCAACACCACATATTCAACGCCTAGGAATATACCTGACTAGGAAGAATCTTAAAACCCATGGATATATATGTCTCCGTAAGAGAATCAAGCGTGTGTACAGCGGCATAAACGCAGCAGTGAAAATCCGATAAATCCCATTATCAAAATAAATTTCAAAAAAAAATCATAAAGACAGTGAAATAGAGAGCAATTCTTAAATAATTCACTCAGGGCATGTGATGCAACCGGGATTTAACACATCTACACCCAGAGCTGGTTGAGACATAAGGCTGGACACTTCAGGCTGATAGCATTGGTGAGTTTCGGTGAGCAAATGCAGACCCTTTGAAGTCATACTGCATGGTACCCATTCCATGGGTCCCAACTCTCCAGGTTCAAGGGATTCTTCCTCCAGCTAAAACATGCATGGGAAACCAAGAGTATCGTCCACCATGTGATTGGGAAATGATTTAAAATGCATCTCAGTTTTCGTATCCTGGTCCTCGGGTTCACCATTCCAGATGCTTTACTAACACTCTCCCCGCTTGGAGAGTCAGTGCCTTTAACCTCCTCTTTGGCACAGCTTGCAATTTCTGTGCAAAATGAACAGGAATAGGGAGAACCAATGAGAGACTAGCTGTAGGTGTCTGCACGGGCAAATGTAACGCTCATTGCCCACCAGGAAGAGGAATTAAACAAAGGCTCAGTGTGCCCTGCTGGAAACAGATTAGGGCCTGAAGCAATCCTGCGGTTTTGTGCCCAGCTCACAAGAAAGCGAGTTGAAGAAAGGAGCTCAGGGGCACTGTAATTCACAAACCTGCAGAGTTATAAATGACAGCTTTCCTCCAAAAATATATTGAAGTAAGCCTGCGAAGGGGACTTGAAAGCGGGGCAGAATTTCAGGAAAACGATTGCAGGGGGTAGACTGGAATTGCCCTGAAAGCATAGGAAAAGAGGCAGAACGTCGACAATGATGCACTTGGCCAAAAAGGGCGTATGCGTTTTTTCCTGAATATATTCAGGAAAAAACGCATACGCCCTTTTTGGCCAACCAAGCAAGCCTGTAAATGAAATCTGCACTACAATGAAGTCTCACTGCCCCCCTGGCAAAAGGGCCATCTGAAAAAAGTGTAAAATCCAGAAAGGTAGGACAGGATATGGAGAACAGGGAGCCTTGTTATGCTGATTGGCAGGATGTAAATTGCCAGCAGCCACCCTGGAGAAGTGTATGGTGTTTCCTGAAACACGAAAGAAACAAAGCAACACAGCCTATGGCACTTCCACTTATGGTCCTATAGCTTACGGAAATTAAAATCAAAAACAGACAGCCACCCCAATATTTGAGACGGCTGTGTTCACAAGAAGCTCGTCTACAGTATCAGGTAAATATCCCAGAAAGCAAAAAATGGATAAAGAACTTGTGGCACGTACGTACAATGCAATATCACTCAGCAATGAAATCTGTGTCATCAGGCCCATAGCGGCATAGTGAGTGGATGCAGGTACGGTGATTCTACGTGAACTACGTCACACAGAAAAAGAAACATCATAAGATATCACGAATACACGGAATGTAAACTTGACTACACATGAACTGAATTACAAAATAGAAAAGGGTCTCAAATTTAGAAAACCAACTAGTGCTTGCTTATGGGGAAAGGTGCCTTGGGGTGCTGCATAAAACCAGAGACTGAAATTAGCACAGATAACTTTCCATAAGCCCAATATGTAATAGACAAGACCTACTCCTTGCTCAACGAAATGGACCCAACACCACATATTCAACGCCTAGGAATATACCTGACTAGGAAGAATCTTAAAACCCATGGATATATATGTCTCCGTAAGAGAATCAAGGGTGTGTACAGCGGCCGAAAGGCAGCAGTGAAAATCCGATAAATCCCATTATCAAAATAAATTTCGAAAACAAAACACAAAGACAGTGAAATAGAGAGCAATTCTTAAATAATTCACTCAGGGCATGTGATGCAACCGGGATTGACCACATCTACACCCAGAGCTGGTTGAGACATAAGGCTGGACACTTCAGGCTGATAGCATTGGTGAGTTTAGGTGAGCAAATGCACACCCTTTGAAGTCATACTGTATGGTACCTATTCCATGGGTCCCAACTCTTCAGGTTCAAGGGATTCTTCCTCCAGCTAAAACATGCATGTGAAACCCACAGTATGGTCCACCGTGTTATGGGGAAATGATTTAAAATGCATCTCAGTTTTCGTATCCTGGTCCTCGGGTTCACCATTCCAGATGATTTACTAACAGTCTCCCTGCTTGGAGAGTCAGTGCCTTTAACCTCCTGTTTGGCACAGCTTGCAATTTCTGTGCAAGATGAACAGGAATAGGGAGAACCAATGAGAGACTAGCTGTAGGTGTCTGCACGGGCAAATGTAACGCTCATTTCCCACCAGGAAGAGGAATTTACCAAAGGCTCAGCATGCCCTGCCCGAAACAGATTAGGGCCTGAAGCAATCCTGCGGTTTTGTGCCCAGTTCACAAGAAAGCGAGTTGAAGAAAGGAGCTCAGGGGCACTGTAATTCACAAACCTGCAGAGTTATAAATGACAGCTATCCTCCAAAAATATATTGAAGTAAGCCTGCGAAGGGGACTTGAAAGCGGGGCAGAATTTCAGGAAAACGATTGCAGGGGGTAGACTGGAATTGCCCTGAAAGCATAGGAAAAGAGGCAGAACGTCGACAATGATGCACTTGGCCAAAAAGGGCGTATTCGTTTTTTCCTGAATATATTCAGGAAAAAACGCATACGCCCTTTTTGGCCAACCAAGCAAGCCTGTAAAGGAAATCTGCACTACAATGAAGTCTCACTGCCCCCCGGGCAAGAGGGCCATCTGAAAAAAGTGTAAAATCCAGAAAGGTAGGACAGGATATGGAGAACAGGGAGCCTTGTTATACTGATTGGCAGGATGTAAATTGCCAGTAGCCAGCCTGGAGAAGTGTATGGTGTTTCCTGAAACACATAAGAAACAAAGCAACACAGTCTATGGCACTTCCACTTATGGTCCTATAGCTTACGGAAATTAAAATCAAAAACAGACAGCCACCCCAATATTTGGGACGGCTGTGTTCACAAGAAGCTCGTCTACAGTAACAGGTAAATATCCCAGAAAGCAAAATATGGATAAAGAAGTTGTGGCACGTACGTACAATGCAATATCACTCAGCAATGAAATCTGTGTCATCAGGCCCGTAGCGGCATAGTGAGTGGATGCAGGTACGGTGATTCTACGTGAACTACGTCACACAGAAAAAGAAACATCATAAGATATCACTAATACACGGAATGTAAACTTGACTACACATGAACTGAATTACAAAACAGAACAGGGTCTCAAATTTAGAAAACCAACTAGTGCTTGCTTATGGGGAAAGGTGCGTTGGGGTGCTTCATAAAACCAGAGACTGAAATTAGCACAGATAACTTTCCATAAGCCAAATATGTAATAGACAAGACCTACTCCTTGCTCAACGAAATGGACCCAACACCACATATTCAACGCCTAGGAATATACCTGACTAGGAAGAATCTTAAAACCCATGGATATATATGTCTCCGTAAGAGAATCAAGCGTGTGTACAGCGGCATAAACGCAGCAGTGAAAATCCGATAAATCCCATTATCAAAATAAATTTCAAAAAAAAATCATAAAGACAGTGAAATAGAGAGCAATTCTTAAATAATTCACTCAGGGCATGTGATGCAACCGGGATTTAACACATCTACACCCAGAGCTGGTTGAGACATAAGGCTGGACACTTCAGGCTGATAGCATTGGTGAGTTTCGGTGAGCAAATGCAGACCCTTTGAAGTCATACTGCATGGTACCCATTCCATGGGTCCCAACTCTCCAGGTTCAAGGGATTCTTCCTCCAGCTAAAACATGCATGGGAAACCAAGAGTATCGTCCACCATGTGATTGGGAAATGATTTAAAATGCATCTCAGTTTTCGTATCCTGGTCCTCGGGTTCACCATTCCAGATGCTTTACTAACACTCTCCCCGCTTGGAGAGTCAGTGCCTTTAACCTCCTCTTTGGCACAGCTTGCAATTTCTGTGCAAAATGAACAGGAATAGGGAGAACCAATGAGAGACTAGCTGTAGGTGTCTGCACGGGCAAATGTAACGCTCATTGCCCACCAGGAAGAGGAATTAAACAAAGGCTCAGTGTGCCCTGCTGGAAACAGATTAGGGCCTGAAGCAATCCTGCGGTTTTGTGCCCAGCTCACAAGAAAGCGAGTTGAAGAAAGGAGCTCAGGGGCACTGTAATTCACAAACCTGCAGAGTTATAAATGACAGCTTTCCTCCAAAAATATATTGAAGTAAGCCTGCGAAGGGGACTTGAAAGCGGGGCAGAATTTCAGGAAAACGATTGCAGGGGGTAGACTGGAATTGCCCTGAAAGCATAGGAAAAGAGGCAGAACGTCGACAATGATGCACTTGGCCAAAAAGGGCGTATGCGTTTTTTCCTGAATATATTCAGGAAAAAACGCATACGCCCTTTTTGGCCAACCAAGCAAGCCTGTAAATGAAATCTGCACTACAATGAAGTCTCACTGTCCCCCTGGCAAAAGGGCCATCTGAAAAAAGTGTAAAATCCAGAAAGGTAGGACAGGATATGGAGAACAGGGAGCCTTGTTATGCTGATTGGCAGGATGTAAATTGCCAGCAGCCACCCTGGAGAAGTGTATGGTGTTTCCTGAAACACGAAAGAAACAAAGCAACACAGCCTATGGCACTTCCACTTATGGTCCTATAGCTTACGGAAATTAAAATCAAAAACAGACAGCCACCCCAATATTTGGGACGGCTGTGTTCACAAGAAGCTCGTCTACAGTATCAGGTAAATATCCCAGAAAGCAAAAAATGGATAAAGAACTTGTGGCACGTACGTACAATGCAATATCACTCAGCAATGAAATCTGTGTCATCAGGCCCATAGCGGCATAGTGAGTGGATGCAGGTACGGTGATTCTACGTGAACTACGTCACACAGAAAAAGAAACATCATAAGATATCACGAATACACGGAATGTAAACTTGACTACACATGAACTGAATTACAAAATAGAAAAGGGTCTCAAATTTAGAAAACCAACTAGTGCTTGCTTATGGGGAAAGGTGCCTTGTGGTGCTGCATAAAATCAGAGACTGAAATTAGCACAGATAACTTTCCATAAGCCCAATATGTAATAGACAAGACCTACTCCTTGCTCAACGAAATGGACCCAACACCACATATTCAACGCCTAGGAATATACCTGACTAGGAAGAATCTTAAAACCCATGGATATATATGTCTCCGTAAGAGAATCAAGGGTGTGTACAGCGGCCGAAAGGCAGCAGTGAAAATCCGATAAATCCCATTATCAAAATAAATTTCGAAAACAAAACACAAAGACAGTGAAATAGAGAGCAATTCTTAAATAATTCACTCAGGGCATGTGATGCAACCGGGATTGACCACATCTACACCCAGAGCTGGTTGAGACATAAGGCTGGACACTTCAGGCTGATAGCATTGGTGAGTTTAGGTGAGCAAATGCACACCCTTTGAAGTCATACTGTATGGTACCTATTCCATGGGTCCCAACTCTTCAGGTTCAAGGGATTCTTCCTCCAGCTAAAACATGCATGTGAAACCCACAGTATGGTCCACCGTGTTATGGGGAAATGATTTAAAATGCATCTCAGTTTTCGTATCCTGGTCCTCGGGTTCACCATTCCAGATGATTTACTAACAGTCTCCCTGCTTGGAGAGTCAGTGCCTTTAACCTCCTGTTTGGCACAGCTTGCAATTTCTGTGCAAGATGAACAGGAATAGGGAGAACCAATGAGAGACTAGCTGTAGGTGTCTGCACGGGCAAATGTAACGCTCATTTCCCACCAGGAAGAGGAATTTACCAAAGGCTCAGCATGCCCTGCCCGAAACAGATTAGGGCCTGAAGCAATCCTGCGGTTTTGTGCCCAGTTCACAAGAAAGCGAGTTGAAGAAAGGAGCTCAGGGGCACTGTAATTCACAAACCTGCAGAGTTATAAATGACAGCTTTCCTCCAAAAATATATTGAAGTAAGCCTGCGAAGGGGACTTGAAAGCGGGGCAGAATTTCAGGAAAACGATTGCAGGGGGTAGACTGGAATTGCCCTGAAAGCATAGGAAAAGAGGCAGAACGTCGACAATGATGCACTTGGCCAAAAAGGGCGTATGCGTTTTTTCCTGAATATATTCAGGAAAAAACGCATACGCCCTTTTTGGCCAACCAAGCAAGCCTGTAAAGGAAATCTGCACTACAATGAAGTCTCACTGCCCCCCGGGCAAGAGGGCCATCTGAAAAAAGTGTAAAATCCAGAAAGGTAGGACAGGATATGGAGAACAGGGAGCCTTGTTATGCTGATTGGCAGGATGTAAATTGCCAGCAGCCAGCCTGGAGAAGTGTATGGTGTTTCCTGAAACACATAAGAAACAAAGCAACACAGTCTATGGCACTTCCACTTATGGTCCTATAGCTTACGGAAATTAAAATCAAAAACAGACAGCCACCCCAATATTTGGGACGGCTGTGTTCACAAGAAGCTCGTCTACAGTAACAGGTAAATATCCCAGAAAGCAAAATATGGATAAAGAAGTTGTGGCACGTACGTCCAATGCAATATCACTCAGCAATGAAATCTGTGTCATCAGGCCCGTAGCGGCATAGTGAGTGGATGCAGGTACGGTGATTCTACGTGAACTACGTCACACAGAAAAAGAAACATCATAAGATATCACTAATACACGGAATGTAAACTTGACTACACATGAACTGAATTACAAAACAGAACAGGGTCTCAAATTTAGAAAACCAACTAGTGCTTGCTTATGGGGAAAGGTGCGTTGGGGTGCTTCATAAAACCAGAGACTGAAATTAGCACAGATAACTTTCCATAAGCCAAATATGTAATAGACAAGACCTACTCCTTGCTCAACGAAATGGACCCAACACCACATATTCAACGCCTAGGAATATACCTGACTAGGAAGAATCTTAAAACCCATGGATATATATGTCTCCGTAAGAGAATCAAGCGTGTGTACAGCGGCATAAACGCAGCAGTGAAAATCTGATAAATCCCATTATCAAAATAAATTTCAAAAAAAAATCATAAAGACAGTGAAATAGAGAGCAATTCTTAAATAATTCACTCAGGGCATGTGATGCAACCGGGATTTAACACATCTACACCCAGAGCTGGTTGAGACATAAGGCTGGACACTTCAGGCTGATAGCATTGGTGAGTTTCGGTGAGCAAATGCAGACCCTTTGAAGTCATACTGCATGGTACCCATTCCATGGGTCCCAACTCTCCAGGTTCAAGGGATTCTTCCTCCAGCTAAAACATGCATGGGAAACCAAGAGTATCGTCCACCATGTGATTGGGAAATGATTTAAAATGCATCTCAGTTTTCGTATCCTGGTCCTCAGGTTCACCATTCCAGATGCTTTACTAACACTCTCCCCGCTTGGAGAGTCAGTGCCTTTAACCTCCTCTTTGGCACAGCTTGCAATTTCTGTGCAAAATGAACAGGAATAGGGAGAACCAATGAGAGACTAGCTGTAGGTGTCTGCACGGGCAAATGTAACGCTCATTGCCCACCAGGAAGAGGAATTAAACAAAGGCTCAGTGTGCCCTGCTGGAAACAGATTAGGGCCTGAAGCAATCCTGCGGTTTTGTGCCCAGCTCACAAGAAAGCGAGTTGAAGAAAGGAGCTCAGGGACACTGTAATTCACAAACCTGCAGAGTTATAAATGACAGCTTTCCTCCAAAAATATATTGAAGTAAGCCTGCGAAGGGGACTTGAAAGCGGGGCAGAATTTCAGGAAAACGATTGCAGGGGGTAGACTGGAATTGCCCTGAAAGCATAGGAAAAGAGGCAGAACGTCGACAATGATGCACTTGGCCAAAAAGGGCGTATGCGTTTTTTCCTGAATATATTCAGGAAAAAACGCATACGCCCTTTTTGGCCAACCAAGCAAGCCTGTAAATGAAATCTGCACTACAATGAAGTCTCACTGCCCCCCTGGCAAAAGGGCCATCTGAAAAAAGTGTAAAATCCAGAAAGGTAGGACAGGATATGGAGAACAGGGAGCCTTGTTATGCTGATTGGCAGGATGTAAATTGCCAGCAGCCAGCCTGGAGAAGTGTATGGTGTTTCCTGAAACACATAAGAAACAAAGCAACACAGTCTATGGCACTTCCACTTATGGTCCTATAGCTTACGGAAATTAAAATCAAAAACAGACAGCCACCCCAATATTTGGGACGGCTGTGTTCACAAGAAGCTCGTCTACAGTAACAGGTAAATATCCCAGAAAGCAAAATATGGATAAAGAAGTTGTGGCACGTACGTACAATGCAATATCACTCAGCAATGAAATCTGTGTCATCAGGCCCGTAGCGGCATAGTGAGTGGATGCAGGTACGGTGATTCTACGTGAACTACGTCACACAGAAAAAGAAACATCATAAGATATCACTAATACACGGAATGTAAACTTGACTACACATGAACTGAAATACAAAACAGAACAGGGTCTCAAATTTAGAAAACCAACTAGTGCTTGCTTATGGGGAAAGGTGCGTTGGGGTGCTTCATAAAACCAGAGACTGAAATTAGCACAGATAACTTTCCATAAGCCAAATATGTAATAGACAAGACCTACTCCTTGCTCAACGAAATGGACCCAACACCACATATTCAACGCCTAGGAATATACCTGACTAGGAAGAATCTTAAAACCCATGGATATATATGTCTCCATAAGAGAATCAAGCGTGTGTACAGCGGCATAAACGCAGCAGTGAAAATCCGATAAATCCCATTATCAAAATAAATTTCAAAAAAAAATCATAAAGACAGTGAAATAGAGAGCAATTCTTAAATAATTCACTCAGGGCATGTGATGCAACCGGGATTTAACACATCTACACCCAGAGCTGGTTGAGACATAAGGCTGGACACTTCAGGCTGATAGCATTGGTGAGTTTCGGTGAGCAAATGCAGACCCTTTGAAGTCATACTGCATGGTACCCATTCCATGGGTCCCAACTCTCCAGGTTCAAGGGATTCTTCCTCCAGCTAAAACATGCATGGGAAACCAAGAGTATCGTCCACCATGTGATTGGGAAATGATTTAAAATGCATCTCAGTTTTCGTATCCTGGTCCTCGGGTTCACCATTCCAGATGCTTTACTAACACTCTCCCCGCTTGGAGAGTCAGTGCCTTTAACCTCCTCTTTGGCACAGCTTGCAATTTCTGTGCAAAATGAACAGGAATAGGGAGAACCAATGAGAGACTAGCTGTAGGTGTCTGCACGGGCAAATGTAACGCTCATTGCCCACCAGGAAGAGGAATTAAACAAAGGCTCAGTGTGCCCTGCTGGAAACAGATTAGGGCCTGAAGCAATCCTGCGGTTTTGTGCCCAGCTCACAAGAAAGCGAGTTGAAGAAAGGAGCTCAGGGGCACTGTAATTCACAAACCTGCAGAGTTATAAATGACAGCTTTCCTCCAAAAATATATTGAAGTAAGCCTGCGAAGGGGACTTGAAAGCGGGGCAGAATTTCAGGAAAACGATTGCAGGGGGTAGACTGGAATTGCCCTGAAAGCATAGGAAAAGAGGCAGAACGTCGACAATGATGCACTTGGCCAAAAAGGGCGTATGCGTTTTTTCCTGAATATATTCAGGAAAAAACGCATACGCCCTTTTTGGCCAACCAAGCAAGCCTGTAAATGAAATCTGCACTACAATGAAGTCTCACTGCCCCCCTGGCAAAAGGGCCATCTGAAAAAAGTGTAAAATCCAGAAAGGTAGGACAGGATATGGAGAACAGGGAGCCTTGTTATGCTGATTGGCAGGATGTAAATTGCCAGCAGCCACCCTGGAGAAGTGTATGGTGTTTCCTGAAACACGAAAGAAACAAAGCAACACAGCCTATGGCACTTCCACTTATGGTCCTATAGCTTACGGAAATTAAAATCAAAAACAGACAGCCACCCCAATATTTGAGACGGCTGTGTTCACAAGAAGCTCGTCTACAGTATCAGGTAAATATCCCAGAAAGCAAAAAATGGATAAAGAACTTGTGGCACGTACGTACAATGCAATATCACTCAGCAATGAAATCTGTGTCATCAGGCCCATAGCGGCATAGTGAGTGGATGCAGGTACGGTGATTCTACGTGAACTACGTCACACAGAAAAAGAAACATCATAAGATATCACTAATACACGGAATGTAAACTTGACTACACATGAACTGAATTACAAAACAGAACAGGGCCTCAAATTTAGAAAACTAACTAGTGCTTGCTTATGGGGAAAGGTGCCTTGGGGTGCTGCATAAAACCAGAGACTGAAATTAGCACAGATAACTTTCCATAAGCCCAATATGTAATAGACAAGACCTACTCCTTGCTCAACGAAATGGACCCAACACCACATATTCAACGCCTAGGAATATACCTGACTAGGAAGAATCTTAAAACCCATGGATATATATGTCTCCGTAAGAGAATCAAGGGTGTGTACAGCGGCCGAAAGGCAGCAGTGAAAATCCGATAAATCCCATTATCAAAATAAATTTCGAAAACAAAACACAAAGACAGTGAAATAGAGAGCAATTCTTAAATAATTCACTCAGGGCATGTGATGCAACCGGGATTGACCACATCTACACCCAGAGCTGGTTGAGACATAAGGCTGGACACTTCAGGCTGATAGCATTGGTGAGTTTAGGTGAGCAAATGCACACCCTTTGAAGTCATACTGTATGGTACCTATTCCATGGGTCCCAACTCTTCAGGTTCAAGGGATTCTTCCTCCAGCTAAAACATGCATGTGAAACCCACAGTATGGTCCACCGTGTTATGGGGAAATGATTTAAAATGCATCTCAGTTTTCGTATCCTGGTCCTCGGGATCACCATTCCAGATGATTTACTAACAGTCTCCCTGCTTGGAGAGTCAGTGCCTTTAACCTCCTGTTTGGCACAGCTTGCAATTTCTGTGCAAGATGAACAGGAATAGGGAGAACCAATGAGAGACTAGCTGTAGGTGTCTGCACGGGCAAATGTAATGCTCATTTCCCACCAGGAAGAGGAATTTACCAAAGGCTCAGCGTGCCCTGCCCGAAACAGATTAGGGCCTGAAGCAATCCTGCGGTTTTGTGCCCAGTTCACAAGAAAGCGAGTTGAAGAAAGGAGCTCAGGGGCACTGTAATTCACAAACCTGCAGAGTTATAAATGACAGCTATCCTCCAAAAATATATTGAAGTAAGCCTGCGAAGGGGACTTGAAAGCGGGGCAGAATTTCAGGAAAACGATTGCAGGGGGTAGACTGGAATTGCCCTGAAAGCATAGGAAAAGAGGCAGAACGTCGACAATGATGCACTTGGCCAAAAAGGGCGTATGCGTTTTTTCCTGAATATATTCAGGAAAAAACGCATACGCCCTTTTTGGCCAACCAAGCAAGCCTGTAAATGAAATCTGCACTACAATGAAGTCTCACTGCCCCCCGGGCAAGAGGGCCATCTGAAAAAAGTGTAAAATCCAGAAAGGTAGGACAGGATATGGAGAACAGGGAGCCTTGTTATGCTGATTGGCAGGATGTAAATTGCCAGCAGCCAGCCTGGAGAAGTGTATGGTGTTTCCTGAAACACATAAGAAACAAAGCAACACAGTCTATGGCACTTCCACTTATGGTCCTATAGCTTACGGAAATTAAAATCAAAAACAGACAGCCACCCCAATATTTGGGACGGCTGTGTTCACAAGAAGCTCGTCTACAGTAACAGGTAAATATCCCAGAAAGCAAAATATGGATAAAGAAGTTGTGGCACGTACGTACAATGCAATATCACTCAGCAATGAAATCTGTGTCATCAGGCCCGTAGTGGCATAGTGAGTGGATGCAGGTACGGTGATTCTACGTGAACTACGTCACACAGAAAAAGAAACATCATAAGATATCACTAATACACGGAATGTAAACTTGACTACACATGAACTGAATTACAAAACAGAACAGGGTCTCAAATTTAGAAAACCAACTAGTGCTTGCTTATGGGGAAAGGTGCCTTGGGGTGCTGCATAAAACCAGAGACTGAAATTAGCACAGATAACTTTCCATAAGCCAAATATGTAATAGACAAGACCTACTCCTTGCTCAACGAAATGGACCCAACACCACATATTCAACGCCTAGGAATATACCTGACTAGGAAGAATCTTATAACCCATGGATATATATGTCTCCGTAAGAGAATCAAGCGTGTGTACAGCGGCATAAACGCAGCAGTGAAAATCCGATAAATCCCATTATCAAAATAAATTTCAAAAAAAAATCATAAAGACAGTGAAATAGAGAGCAATTCTTAAATAATTCACTCAGGGCATGTGATGCAACCGGGATTTAACACATCTACACCCAGAGCTGGTTGAGACATAAGGCTGGACACTTCAGGCTGATAGCATTGGTGAGTTTCGTTGAGCAAATGCAGACCCTTTGAAGTCATACTGCATGGTACCCATTCCATGGGTCCCAACTCTCCAGGTTCAAGGGATTCTTCCTCCAGCTAAAACATGCATGGGAAACCAAGAGTATCGTCCACCATGTGATTGGGAAATGATTTAAAATGCATCTCAGTTTTCGTATCCTGGTCCTCGGGTTCACCATTCCAGATGCTTTACTAACACTCTCCCCGCTTGGAGAGTCAGTGCCTTTAACCTCCTCTTTGGCACAGCTTGCAATTTCTGTGCAAAATGAACAGGAATAGGGAGAACCAATGAGAGACTAGCTGTAGGTGTCTGCACGGGCAAATGTAACGCTCATTGCCCACCAGGAAGAGGAATTAAACAAAGGCTCAGCGTGCCCTGCCGGAAAGAGATTAGGGCCTGAAGCAATCCTGCGGTTTTGTGCCCAGCTCACAAGAAAGCGAGTTGAAGAAAGGAGCTCAGGGGCACTGTAATTCACAAACCTGCAGAGTTATAAATGACAGCTTTCCTCCAAAAATATATTGAAGTAAGCCTGCGAAGGGGACTTGAAAGCGGGGCAGAATTTCAGGAAAACGATTGCAGGGGGTAGACTGGAATTGCCCTGAAAGCATAGGAAAAGAGGCAGAACGTCGACAATGATGCACTTGGCCAAAAAGGGCGTATGCGTTTTTTCCTGAATATATTCAGGAAAAAACGCATACGCCCTTTTTGGCCAACCAAGCAAGCCTGTAAATGAAATCTGCACTACAATGAAGTCTCACTGCCCCCCTGGCAAAAGGGCCATCTGAAAAAAGTGTAAAATCCAGAAAGGTAGGACAGGATATGGAGAACAGGGAGCCTTGTTATGCTGATTGGCAGGATGTAAATTGCCAGCAGCCACCCTGGAGAAGTGTATGGTGTTTCCTGAAACACGAAAGAAACAAAGCAACACAGCCTATGGCACTTCCACTTATGGTCCTATAGCTTACGGAAATTAAAATCAAAAACAGACAGCCACCCCAATATTTGAGACGGCTGTGTTCACAAGAAGCTCGTCTACAGTATCAGGTAAATATCCCAGAAAGCAAAAAATGGATAAAGAACTTGTGGCACGTACGTACAATGCAATATCACTCAGCAATGAAATCTGTGTCATCAGGCCCATAGCGGCATAGTGAGTGGATGCAGGTACGGTGATTCTACGTGAACTACGTCACACAGAAAAAGAAACATCATAAGATATCACGAATACACGGAATGTAAACTTGACTACACATGAACTGAATTACAAAATAGAAAAGGGTCTCAAATTTAGAAAACCAACTAGTGCTTGCTTATGGGGAAAGGTGCCTTGGGGTGCTGCATAAAACCAGAGACTGAAATTAGCACAGATAACTTTCCATAAGCCCAATATGTAATAGACAAGACCTACTCCTTGCTCAACGAAATGGACCCAACACCACATATTCAACGCCTAGGAATATACCTGACTAGGAAGAATCTTAAAACCCATGGATATATATGTCTCCGTAAGAGAATCAAGGGTGTGTACAGCGGCCGAAAGGCAGCAGTGAAAATCCGATAAATCCCATTATCAAAATAAATTTCGAAAACAAAACACAAAGACAGTGAAATAGAGAGCAATTCTTAAATAATTCACTCAGGGCATGTGATGCAACCGGGATTGACCACATCTACACCCAGAGCTGGTTGAGACATAAGGCTGGACACTTCAGGCTGATAGCATTGGTGAGTTTAGGTGAGCAAATGCACACCCTTTGAAGTCATACTGTATGGTACCTATTCCATGGGTCCCAACTCTTCAGGTTCAAGGGATTCTTCCTCCAGCTAAAACATGCATGTGAAACCCACAGTATGGTCCACCGTGTTATGGGGAAATGATTTAAAATGCATCTCAGTTTTCGTATCCTGGTCCTCGGGTTCACCATTCCAGATGATTTACTAACAGTCTCCCTGCTTGGAGAGTCAGTGCCTTTAACCTCCTGTTTGGCACAGCTTGCAATTTCTGTGCAAGATGAACAGGAATAGGGAGAACCAATGAGAGACTAGCTGTAGGTGTCTGCACGGGCAAATGTAACGCTCATTTCCCACCAGGAAGAGGAATTTACCAAAGGCTCAGCATGCCCTGCCCGAAACAGATTAGGGCCTGAAGCAATCCTGCGGTTTTGTGCCCAGTTCACAAGAAAGCGAGTTGAAGAAAGGAGCTCAGGGGCACTGTAATTCACAAACCTGCAGAGTTATAAATGACAGCTATCCTCCAAAAATATATTGAAGTAAGCCTGCGAAGGGGACTTGAAAGCGGGGCAGAATTTCAGGAAAACGATTGCAGGGGGTAGACTGGAATTGCCCTGAAAGCATAGGAAAAGAGGCAGAACGTCGACAATGATGCACTTGGCCAAAAAGGGCGTATGCGTTTTTTCCTGAATATATTCAGGAAAAAACGCATACGCCCTTTTTGGCCAACCAAGCAAGCCTGTAAAGGAAATCTGCACTACAATGAAGTCTCACTGCCCCCCGGGCAAGAGGGCCATCTGAAAAAAGTGTAAAATCCAGAAAGGTAGGACAGGATATGGAGAACAGGGAGCCTTGTTATGCTGATTGGCAGGATGTAAATTGCCAGCAGCCAGCCTGGAGAAGTGTATGGTGTTTCCTGAAACACATAAGAAACAAAGCAACACAGTCTATGGCACTTCCACTTATGGTCCTATAGCTTACGGAAATTAAAATCAAAAACAGACAGCCACCCCAATATTTGGGACGGCTGTGTTCACAAGAAGCTCGTCTACAGTAACAGGTAAATATCCCAGAAAGCAAAATATGGATAAAGAAGTTGTGGCACGTACGTACAATGCAATATCACTCAGCAATGAAATCTGTGTCATCAGGCCCGTAGCGGCATAGTGAGTGGATGCAGGTACGGTGATTCTACGTGAACTACGTCACACAGAAAAAGAAACATCATAAGATATCACTAATACACGGAATGTAAACTTGACTACACATGAACTGAATTACAAAACAGAACAGGGTCTCAAATTTAGAAAACCAACTAGTGCTTGCTTATGGGGAAAGGTGCGTTGGGGTGCTTCATAAAACCAGAGACTGAAATTAGCACAGATAACTTTCCATAAGCCAAATATGTAATAGACAAGACCTACTCCTTGCTCAACGAAATGGACCCAACACCACATATTCAACGCCTAGGAATATACCTGACTAGGAAGAATCTTAAAACCCATGGATATATATGTCTCTGTAAGAGAATCAAGCGTGTGTACAGCGGCATAAACGCAGCAGTGAAAATCCGATAAATCCCATTATCAAAATAAATTTCAAAAAAAAATCATAAAGACAGTGAAATAGAGAGCAATTCTTAAATAATTCACTCAGGGCATGTGATGCAACCGGGATTTAACACATCTACACCCAGAGCTGGTTGAGACATAAGGCTGGACACTTCAGGCTGATAGCATTGGTGAGTTTCGGTGAGCAAATGCAGACCCTTTGAAGTCATACTGCATGGTACCCATTCCATGGGTCCCAACTCTCCAGGTTCAAGGGATTCTTCCTCCAGCTAAAACATGCATGGGAAACCAAGAGTATCGTCCACCATGTGATTGGGAAATGATTTAAAATGCATCTCAGTTTTCGTATCCTGGTCCTCGGGTTCACCATTCCAGATGCTTTACTAACACTCTCCCCGCTTGGAGAGTCAGTGCCTTTAACCTCCTCTTTGGCACAGCTTGCAATTTCTGTGCAAAATGAACAGGAATAGGGAGAACCAATGAGAGACTAGCTGTAGGTGTCTGCACGGGCAAATGTAACGCTCATTGCCCACCAGGAAGAGGAATTAAACAAAGGCTCAGTGTGCCCTGCTGGAAAGAGATTAGGGCCTGAAGCAATCCTGCGGTTTTGTGCCCAGCTCACAAGAAAGCGAGTTGAAGAAAGGAGCTCAGGGGCACTGTAATTCACAAACCTGCAGAGTTATAAATGACAGCTTTCCTCCAAAAATATATTGAAGTAAGCCTGCGAAGGGGACTTGAATGCGGGGCAGAATTTCAGGAAAACGATTGCAGGGGGTAGACTGGAATTGCCCTGAAAGCATAGGAAAAGAGGCAGAACGTCGACAATGATGCACTTGGCCAAAAAGGGCGTATGCGTTTTTTCCTGAATATATTCAGGAAAAAACGCATACGCCCTTTTTGGCCAACCAAGCAAGCCTGTAAATGAAATCTGCACTACAATGAAGTCTCACTGCCCCCCTGGCAAAAGGGCCATCTGAAAAAAGTGTAAAATCCAGAAAGGTAGGACAGGATATGGAGAACAGGGAGCCTTGTTATGCTGATTGGCAGGATGTAAATTGCCAGCAGCCACCCTGGAGAAGTGTATGGTGTTTCCTGAAACACGAAAGAAACAAAGCAACACAGCCTATGGCACTTCCACTTATGGTCCTATAGCTTACGGAAATTAAAATCAAAAACAGACAGCCACCCCAATATTTGAGACGGCTGTGTTCACAAGAAGCTCGTCTACAGTATCAGGTAAATATCCCAGAAAGCAAAAAATGGATAAAGAACTTGTGGCACGTACGTACAATGCAATATCACTCAGCAATGAAATCTGTGTCATCAGGCCCATAGCGGCATAGTGAGTGGATGCAGGTACGGTGATTCTACGTGAACTACGTCACACAGAAAAAGAAACATCATAAGATATCACGAATACACGGAATGTAAACTTGACTACACATGAACTGAATTACAAAATAGAAAAGGGTCTCAAATTTAGAAAACCAACTAGTGCTTGCTTATGGGGAAAGGTGCCTTGGGGTGCTGCATAAAACCAGAGACTGAAATTAGCACAGATAACTTTCCATAAGCCCAATATGTAATAGACAAGACCTACTCCTTGCTCAACGAAATGGACCCCACACCACATATTCAACGCCTAGGATTATACCTGACTAGGAAGAATCTTAAAACCCATGGATATATATGTCTCCGTAAGAGAATCAAGGGTGTGTACAGCGGCCGAAAGGCAGCAGTGAAAATCCGATAAATCCCATTATCAAAATAAATTTCGAAAACAAAACACAAAGACAGTGAAATAGAGAGCAATTCTTAAATAATTCACTCAGGGCATGTGATGCAACCGGGATTGACCACATCTACACCCAGAGCTGGTTGAGACATAAGGCTGGACACTTCAGGCTGATAGCATTGGTGAGTTTCGGTGAGCAAATGCACACCCTTTGAAGTCATACTGTATGGTACCTATTCCATGGGTCCCAACTCTTCAGGTTCAAGGGATTCTTCCTCCAGCTAAAACATGCATGTGAAACCCACAGTATGGTCCACCGTGTTATGGGGAAATGATTTAAAATGCATCTCAGTTTTCGTATCCTGGTCCTCGGGTTCACCATTCCAGATGATTTACTAACAGTCTCCCTGCTTGGAGAGTCAGTGCCTTTAACCTCCTGTTTGGCACAGCTTGCAATTTCTGTGCAAGATGAACAGGAATAGGGAGAACCAATGAGAGACTAGCTGTAGGTGTCTGCACGGGCAAATGTAACGCTCATTTCCCACCAGGAAGAGGAATTTACCAAAGGCTCAGCATGCCCTGCCCGAAACAGATTAGGGCCTGAAGCAATCCTGCGGTTTTGTGCCCAGTTCACAAGAAAGCGAGTTGAAGAAAGGAGCTCAGGGGCACTGTAATTCACAAACCTGCAGAGTTATAAATGACAGCTATCCTCCAAAAATATATTGAAGTAAGCCTGCGAAGGGGACTTGAAAGCGGGGCAGAATTTCAGGAAAACGATTGCAGGGGGTAGACTGGAATTGCCCTGAAAGCATAGGAAAAGAGGCAGAACGTCGACAATGATGCACTTGGCCAAAAAGGGCGTATGCGTTTTTTCCTGAATATATTCAGGAAAAAACGCATACGCCCTTTTTGGCCAACCAAGCAAGCCTGTAAAGGAAATCTGCACTACAATGAAGTCTCACTGCCCCCCGGGCAAGAGGGCCATCTGAAAAAAGTGTAAAATCCAGAAAGGTAGGACAGGATATGGAGAACAGGGAGCCTTGTTATGCTGATTGGCAGGATGTAAATTGCCAGCAGCCAGCCTGGAGAAGTGTATGGTGTTTCCTGAAACACATAAGAAACAAAGCAACACAGTCTATGGCACTTCCACTTATGGTCCTATAGCTTACGGAAATTAAAATCAAAAACAGACAGCCACCCCAATATTTGGGACGGCTGTGTTCACAAGAAGCTCGTCTACAGTAACAGGTAAATATCCCAGAAAGCAAAATATGGATAAAGAAGTTGTGGCACGTACGTACAATGCAATATCACTCAGCAATGAAATCTGTGTCATCAGGCCCGTAGCGGCATAGTGAGTGGATGCAGGTACGGTGATTCTACGTGAACTACGTCACACAGAAAAAGAAACATCATAAGATATCACTAATACACGGAATGTAAACTTGACTACACATGAACTGAATTACAAAACAGAACAGGGTCTCAAATTTAGAAAACCAACTAGTGCTTGCTTATGGGGAAAGGTGCGTTGGGGTGCTTCATAAAACCAGAGACTGAAATTAGCACAGATAACTTTCCATAAGCCAAATATGTAATAGACAAGACCTACTCCTTGCTCAACGAAATGGACCCAACACCACATATTCAACGCCTAGGAATATACCTGACTAGGAAGAATCTTAAAACCCATGGATATATATGTCTCTGTAAGAGAATCAAGCGTGTGTACAGCGGCATAAACGCAGCAGTGAAAATCCGATAAATCCCATTATCAAAATAAATTTCAAAAAAAAATCATAAAGACAGTGAAATAGAGAGCAATTCTTAAATAATTCACTCAGGGCATGTGATGCAACCGGGATTTAACACATCTACACCCAGAGCTGGTTGAGACATAAGGCTGGACACTTCAGGCTGATAGCATTGGTGAGTTTCGGTGAGCAAATGCAGACCCTTTGAAGTCATACTGCATGGTACCCATTCCATGGGTCCCAACTCTCCAGGTTCAAGGGATTCTTCCTCCAGCTAAAACATGCATGGGAAACCAAGAGTATCGTCCACCATGTGATTGGGAAATGATTTAAAATGCATCTCAGTTTTCGTATCCTGGTCCTCGGGTTCACCATTCCAGATGCTTTACTAACACTCTCCCCGCTTGGAGAGTCAGTGCCTTTAACCTCCTCTTTGGCACAGCTTGCAATTTCTGTGCAAAATGAACAGGAATAGGGAGAACCAATGAGAGACTAGCTGTAGGTGTCTGCACGGGCAAATGTAACGCTCATTGCCCACCAGGAAGAGGAATTAAACAAAGGCTCAGTGTGCCCTGCTGGAAAGAGATTAGGGCCTGAAGCAATCCTGCGGTTTTGTGCCCAGCTCACAAGAAAGCGAGTTGAAGAAAGGAGCTCAGGGGCACTGTAATTCACAAACCTGCAGAGTTATAAATGACAGCTTTCCTCCAAAAATATATTGAAGTAAGCCTGCGAAGGGGACTTGAATGTGGGGCAGAATTTCAGGAAAACGATTGCAGGGGGTAGACTGGAATTGCCCTGAAAGCATAGGAAAAGAGGCAGAACGTCGACAATGATGCACTTGGCCAAAAAGGGCGTATGCGTTTTTTCCTGAATATATTCAGGAAAAAACGCATACGCCCTTTTTGGCCAACCAAGCAAGCCTGTAAATGAAATCTGCACTACAATGAAGTCTCACTGCCCCCCTGGCAAAAGGGCCATCTGAAAAAAGTGTAAAATCCAGAAAGGTAGGACAGGATATGGAGAACAGGGAGCCTTGTTATGCTGATTGGCAGGATGTAAATTGCCAGCAGCCACCCTGGAGAAGTGTATGGTGTTTCCTGAAACACGAAAGAAACAAAGCAACACAGCCTATGGCACTTCCACTTATGGTCCTATAGCTTACGGAAATTAAAATCAAAAACAGACAGCCACCCCAATATTTGGGACGGCTGTGTTCACAAGAAGCTCGTCTACAGTATCAGGTAAATATCCCAGAAAGCAAAAAATGGATAAAGAACTTGTGGCACGTACGTACAATGCAATATCACTCAGCAATGAAATCTGTGTCATCAGGCCCATAGCGGCATAGTGAGTGGATGCAGGTACGGTGATTCTACGTGAACTACGTCACACAGAAAAAGAAACATCATAAGATATCACGAATACACGGAATGTAAACTTGACTACACATGAACTGAATTACAAAATAGAAAAGGGTCTCAAATTTAGAAAACCAACTAGTGCTTGCTTATGGGGAAAGGTGCCTTGGGGTGCTGCATAAAACCAGAGACTGAAATTAGCACAGATAACTTTCCATAAGCCCAATATGTAATAGACAAGACCTACTCCTTGCTCAACGAAATGGACCCAACACCACATATTCAACGCCTAGGAATATACCTGACTAGGAAGAATCTTAAAACCCATGGATATATATGTCTCCGTAAGAGAATCAAGGGTGTGTACAGCGGCCGAAAGGCAGCAGTGAAAATCCGATAAATCCCATTATCAAAATAAATTTCGAAAACAAAACACAAAGACAGTGAAATAGAGAGCAATTCTTAAATAATTCACTCAGGGCATGTGATGCAACCGGGATTGACCACATCTACACCCAGAGCTGGTTGAGACATAAGGCTGGACACTTCAGGCTGATAGCATTGGTGAGTTTCGGTGAGCAAATGCACACCCTTTGAAGTCATACTGTATGGTACCTATTCCATGGGTCCCAACTCTTCAGGTTCAAGGGATTCTTCCTCCAGCTAAAACATGCATGTGAAACCCACAGTATGGTCCACCGTGTTATGGGGAAATGATTTAAAATGCATCTCAGTTTTCGTATCCTGGTCCTCGGGTTCACCATTCCAGATGATTTACTAACAGTCTCCCTGCTTGGAGAGTCAGTGCCTTTAACCTCCTGTTTGGCACAGCTTGCAATTTCTGTGCAAGATGAACAGGAATAGGGAGAACCAATGAGAGACTAGCTGTAGGTGTCTGCACGGGCAAATGTAACGCTCATTTCCCACCAGGAAGAGGAATTTACCAAAGGCTCAGCATGCCCTGCCCGAAACAGATTAGGGCCTGAAGCAATCCTGCGGTTTTGTGCCCAGTTCACAAGAAAGCGAGTTGAAGAAAGGAGCTCAGGGGCACTGTAATTCACAAACCTGCAGAGTTATAAATGACAGCTATCCTCCAAAAATATATTGAAGTAAGCCTGCGAAGGGGACTTGAAAGCGGGGCAGAATTTCAGGAAAACGATTGCAGGGGGTAGACTGGAATTGCCCTGAAAGCATAGGAAAAGAGGCAGAACGTCGACAATGATGCACTTGGCCAAAAAGGGCGTATGCGTTTTTTCCTGAATATATTCAGGAAAAAACGCATACGCCCTTTTTGGCCAACCAAGCAAGCCTGTAAAGGAAATCTGCACTACAATGAAGTCTCACTGCCCCCCGGGCAAGAGGGCCATCTGAAAAAAGTGTAAAATCCAGAAAGGTAGGACAGGATATGGAGAACAGGGAGCCTTGTTATGCTGATTGGCAGGATGTAAATTGCCAGCAGCCAGCCTGGAGAAGTGTATGGTGTTTCCTGAAACACATAAGAAACAAAGCAACACAGTCTATGGCACTTCCACTTATGGTCCTATAGCTTACGGAAATTAAAATCAAAAACAGACAGCCACCCCAATATTTGGGACGGCTGTGTTCACAAGAAGCTCGTCTACAGTAACAGGTAAATATCCCAGAAAGCAAAATATGGATAAAGAAGTTGTGGCACGTACGTACAATGCAATATCACTCAGCAATGAAATCTGTGTCATCAGGCCCGTAGCGGCATAGTGAGTGGATGCAGGTACGGTGATTCTACGTGAACTACGTCACACAGAAAAAGAAACATCATAAGATATCACTAATACACGGAATGTAAACTTGACTACACATGAACTGAATTACAAAACAGAACAGGGTCTCAAATTTAGAAAACCAACTAGTGCTTGCTTATGGGGAAAGGTGCGTTGGGGTGCTTCATAAAACCAGAGACTGAAATTAGCACAGATAACTTTCCATAAGCCAAATATGTAATAGACAAGACCTACTCCTTGCTCAACGAAATGGACCCAACACCACATATTCAACGCCTAGGAATATACCTGACTAGGAAGAATCTTAAAACCCATGGATATATATGTTTCCGTAAGAGAATCAAGCGTGTGTACAGCGGCATAAACGCAGCAGTGAAAATCCGATAAATCCCATTATCAAAATAAATTTCAAAAAAAAATCATAAAGACAGTGAAATAGAGAGCAATTCTTAAATAATTCACTCAGGGCATGTGATGCAACCGGGATTTAACACATCTACACCCAGAGCTGGTTGAGACATAAGGCTGGACACTTCAGGCTGATAGCATTGGTGAGTTTCGGTGAGCAAATGCAGACCCTTTGAAGTCATACTGCATGGTACCCATTCCATGGGTCCCAACTCTCCAGGTTCAAGGGATTCTTCCTCCAGCTAAAACATGCATGGGAAACCAAGAGTATCGTCCACCATGTGATTGGGAAATGATTTAAAATGCATCTCAGTTTTCGTATCCTGGTCCTCGGGTTCACCATTCCAGATGCTTTACTAACACTCTCCCCGCTTGGAGAGTCAGTGCCTTTAACCTCCTCTTTGGCACAGCTTGCAATTTCTGTGCAAAATGAACAGGAATAGGGAGAACCAATGAGAGACTAGCTGTAGGTGTCTGCACGGGCAAATGTAACGCTCATTGCCCACCAGGAAGAGGAATTAAACAAAGGCTCAGTGTGCCCTGCTGGAAACAGATTAGGGCCTGAAGCAATCCTGTGGTTTTGTGCCCAGCTCACAAGAAAGCGAGTTGAAGAAAGGAGCTCAGGGGCACTGTAATTCACAAACCTGCAGAGTTATAAATGACAGCTTTCCTCCAAAAATATATTGAAGTAAGCCTGCGAAGGGGACTTGAAAGCGGGGCAGAATTTCAGGAAAACGATTGCAGGGGGTAGACTGGAATTGCCCTGAAAGCATAGGAAAAGAGGCAGAACGTCGACAATGATGCACTTGGCCAAAAAGGGCGTATGCGTTTTTTCCTGAATATATTCAGGAAAAAACGCATACGCCCTTTTTGGCCAACCAAGCAAGCCTGTAAATGAAATCTGCACTACAATGAAGTCTCACTGCCCCCCTGGCAAAAGGGCCATCTGAAAAAAGTGTAAAATCCAGAAAGGTAGGACAGGATATGGAGAACAGGGAGCCTTGTTATGCTGATTGGCAGGATGTAAATTGCCAGCAGCCACCCTGGAGAAGTGTATGGTGTTTCCTGAAACACGAAAGAAACAAAGCAACACAGCCTATGGCACTTCCACTTATGGTCCTATAGCTTACGGAAATTAAAATCAAAAACAGACAGCCACCCCAATATTTGAGACGGCTGTGTTCACAAGAAGCTCGTCTACAGTATCAGGTAAATATCCCAGAAAGCAAAAAATGGATAAAGAACTTGTGGCACGTACGTACAATGCAATATCACTCAGCAATGAAATCTGTGTCATCAGGCCCATAGCGGCATAGTGAGTGGATGCAGGTACGGTGATTCTACGTGAACTACGTCACACAGAAAAAGAAACATCATAAGATATCACGAATACACGGAATGTAAACTTGACTACACATGAACTGAATTACAAAATAGAAAAGGGTCTCAAATTTAGAAAACCAACTAGTGCTTGCTTATGGGGAAAGGTGCCTTGGGGTGCTGCATAAAACCAGAGACTGAAATTAGCACAGATAACTTTCCATAAGCCCAATATGTAATAGACAAGACCTACTCCTTGCTCAACGAAATGGACCCAACACCACATATTCAACGCCTAGGAATATACCTGACTAGGAAGAATCTTAAAACCCATGGATATATATGTCTCCGTAAGAGAATCAAGGGTGTGTACAGCGGCCGAAACGCAGCAGTGAAAATCCGATAAATCCCATTATCAAAATAAATTTCGAAAACAAAACACAAAGACAGTGAAATAGAGAGCAATTCTTAAATAATTCACTCAGGGCATGTGATGCAACCGGGATTGACCACATCTACACCCAGAGCTGGTTGAGACATAAGGCTGGACACTTCAGGCTGATAGCATTGGTGAGTTTCGGTGAGCAAATGCACACCCTTTGAAGTCATACTGTATGGTACCTATTCCATGGGTCCCAACTCTTCAGGTTCAAGGGATTCTTCCTCCAGCTAAAACATGCATGTGAAACCCACAGTATGGTCCACCGTGTTATGGGGAAATGATTTAAAATGCATCTCAGTTTTCGTATCCTGGTCCTCGGGTTCACCATTCCAGATGATTTACTAACAGTCTCCCTGCTTGGAGAGTCAGTGCCTTTAACCTCCTGTTTGGCACAGCTTGCAATTTCTGTGCAAGATGAACAGGAATAGGGAGAACCAATGAGAGACTAGCTGTAGGTGTCTGCACGGGCAAATGTAACGCTCATTTCCCACCAGGAAGAGGAATTTACCAAAGGCTCAGCATGCCCTGCCCGAAACAGATTAGGGTCTGAAGCAATCCTGCGGTTTTGTGCCCAGTTCACAAGAAAGCGAGTTGAAGAAAGGAGCTCAGGGGCACTGTAATTCACAAACCTGCAGAGTTATAAATGACAGCTATCCTCCAAAAATATATTGAAGTAAGCCTGCGAAGGGGACTTGAAAGCGGGGCAGAATTTCAGGAAAACGATTGCAGGGGGTAGACTGGAATTGCCCTGAAAGCATAGGAAAAGAGGCAGAACGTCGACAATGATGCACTTGGCCAAAAAGGGCGTATGCGTTTTTTCCTGAATATATTCAGGAAAAAACGCATACGCCCTTTTTGGCCAACCAAGCAAGCCTGTAAAGGAAATCTGCACTACAATGAAGTCTCACTGCCCCCCGGGCAAGAGGGCCATCTGAAAAAAGTGTAAAATCCAGAAAGGTAGGACAGGATATGGAGAACAGGGAGCCTTGTTATGCTGATTGGCAGGATGTAAATTGCCAGCAGCCAGCCTGGAGAAGTGTATGGTGTTTCCTGAAACACATAAGAAACAAAGCAACACAGTCTATGGCACTTCCACTTATGGTCCTATAGCTTACGGAAATTAAAATCAAAAACAGACAGCCACCCCAATATTTGGGACGGCTGTGTTCACAAGAAGCTCGTCTACAGTAACAGGTAAATATCCCAGAAAGCAAAATATGGATAAAGAAGTTGTGGCACGTACGTACAATGCAATATCACTCAGCAATGAAATCTGTGTCATCAGGCCCATAGCGGCATAGTGAGTGGATGCAGGTACGGTGATTCTACGTGAACTACGTCACACAGGAAAAGAAACATCATAAGATATCACTAATACACGGAATGTAAACTTGACTACACATGAACTGAATTACAAAACAGAACAGGGTCTCAAATTTAGAAAACCAACTAGTGCTTGCTTATGGGGAAAGGTGCGTTGGGGTGCTTCATAAAACCAGAGACTGAAATTAGCACAGATAACTTTCCATAAGCCAAATATGTAATAGACAAGACCTACTCCTTGCTCAACGAAATGGACCCAACACCACATATTCAACGCCTAGGAATATACCTGACTAGGAAGAATCTTAAAACCCATGGATATATATGTCTCCGTAAGAGAATCAAGCGTGTGTACAGCGGCATAAACGCAGCAGTGAAAATCCGATAAATCCCATTATCAAAATAAATTTCAAAAAAAAATCATAAAGACAGTGAAATAGAGAGCAATTCTTAAATAATTCACTCAGGGCATTTGATGCAACCGGGATTGACCACATCTACACCCAGAGCTGGTTGAGACATAAGGCTGGACACTTCAGGCTGATAGCATTGGTGAGTTTCGTTGAGCAAATGCAGACCCTTTGAAGTCATACTGCATGGTACCCATTCCATGGGTCCCAACTCTCCAGGTTCAAGGGATTCTTCCTCCAGCTAAAACATGCATGGGAAACCAAGAGTATCGTCCACCATGTGATTGGGAAATGATTTAAAATGCATCTCAGTTTTCGTATCCTGGTCCTCGGGTTCACCATTCCAGATGCTTTACTAACACTCTCCCCGCTTGGAGAGTCAGTGCCTTTAACCTCCTCTTTGGCACAGCTTGCAATTTCTGTGCAAAATGAACAGGAATAGGGAGAACCAATGAGAGACTAGCTGTAGGTGTCTGCACGGGCAAATGTAACGCTCATTGCCCACCAGGAAGAGGAATTAAAAAAAGGCTCAGTGTGCCCTGCTGGAAACAGATTAGGGCCTGAAGCAATCCTGCGGTTTTGTGCCCAGCTCACAAGAAAGCGAGTTGAAGAAAGGAGCTCAGGGGCACTGTAATTCACAAACCTGCAGAGTTATAAATGACAGCTTTCCTCCAAAAATATATTGAAGTAAGCCTGCGAAGGGGACTTGAAAGCGGGGCAGAATTTCAGGAAAACGATTGCAGGGGGTAGACTGGAATTGCCCTGAAAGCATAGGAAAAGAGGCAGAACGTCGACAATGATGCACTTGGCCAAAAAGGGCGTATGCGTTTTTTCCTGAATATATTCAGGAAAAAACGCATACGCCCTTTTTGGCCAACCAAGCAAGCCTGTAAAGGAAATCTGCACTACAATGAAGTCTCACTGCCCCCCGGGCAAGAGGGCCATCTGAAAAAAGTGTAAAATCCAGAAAGGTAGGACAGGATATGGAGAACAGGGAGCCTTGTTATGCTGATTGGCAGGATGTAAATTGCCAGCAGCCAGCCTGGAGAAGTGTATGGTGTTTCCTGAAACACATAAGAAACAAAGCAACACAGTCTATGGCACTTCCACTTATGGTCCTATAGCTTTCGGAAATTAAAATCAAAAACAGACAGCCACCCCAATATTTGGGACGGCTGTGTTCACAAGAAGCTCGTCTACAGTAACAGGTAAATATCCCAGAAAGCAAAATATGGATAAAGAAGTTGTGGCACGTACGTACAATGCAATATCACTCAGCAATGAAATCTGTGTCATCAGGCCCGTAGCGGCATAGTGAGTGGATGCAGGTACGGTGATTCTACGTGAACTACGTCACACAGAAAAAGAAACATCATAAGATATCACTAATACACGGAATGTAAACTTGACTACACATGAACTGAATTACAAAACAGAACAGGGTCTCAAATTTAGAAAACCAACTAGTGCTTGCTTATGGGGAAAGGTGCGTTGGGGTGCTTCATAAACCAGAGACTGAAATTAGCACAGATAACTTTCCATAAGCCAAATATGTAATAGACAAGACCTACTCCTTGCTCAACGAAATGGACCCAACACCACATATTCAACGCCTAGGAATATACCTGACTAGGAAGAATCTTAAAACCCATGGATATATATGTCTCCGTAAGAGAATCAAGCGTGTGTACAGCGGCATAAACGCAGCAGTGAAAATCCGATAAATCCCATTATCAAAATAAATTTCAAAAAAAAATCATAAAGACAGTGAAATAGAGAGCAATTCTTAAATAATTCACTCAGGGCATGTGATGCAACCGGGATTTAACACATCTACACCCAGAGCTGGTTGAGACATAAGGCTGGACACTTCATGCTGATAGCATTGGTGAGTTTCGGTGAGCAAATGCAGACCCTTTGAAGTCATACTGCATGGTACCCATTCCATGGGTCCCAACTCTCCAGGTTCAAGGGATTCTTCCTCCAGCTAAAACATGCATGGGAAACCAAGAGTATCGTCCACCATGTGATTGGGAAATGATTTAAAATGCATCTCAGTTTTCGTATCCTGGTCCTCGGGTTCACCATTCCAGATGCTTTACTAACACTCTCCCCGCTTGGAGAGTCAGTGCCTTTAACCTCCTCTTTGGCACAGCTTGCAATTTCTGTGCAAAATGAACAGGAATAGGGAGAACCAATGAGAGACTAGCTGTAGGTGTCTGCATGGGCAAATGTAATGCTCATTGCCCACAAGGAAGAGGAATTAAACAAAGGCTCAGTGTGCCCTGCTGGAAACAGATTAGGGCCTGAAGCAATCCTGCGGTTTTGTGCCCAGTTCACAAGAAAGCGAGTTGAAGAAAGGAGCTCAGGGGCACTGTAATTCACAAACCTGCAGAGTTATAAATGACAGCTATCCTCCAAAAATATATTGAAGTAAGCCTGCGAAGGGGACTTGAAAGCGGGGCAGAATTTCAGGAAAACGATTGCAGGGGGTAGACTGGAATTGCCCTGAAAGCATAGGAAAAGAGGCAGAACGTCGACAATGATGCACTTGGCCAAAAAGGGCGTATGCGTTTTTTCCTGAATATATTCAGGAAAAAACGCATACGCCCTTTTTGGCCAACCAAGCAAGCCTGTAAAGGAAATCTGCACTACAATGAAGTCTCACTGCCCCCCGGGCAAGAGGGCCATCTGAAAAAAGTGTAAAATCCAGAAAGGTAGGACAGGATATGGAGAACAGGGAGCCTTGTTATGCTGATTGGCAGGATGTAAATTGCCAGCAGCCAGCCTGGAGAAGTGTATGGTGTTTCCTGAAACACATAAGAAACAAAGCAACACAGTCTATGGCACTTCCACTTATGGTCCTATAGCTTTCGGAAATTAAAATCAAAAACAGACAGCCACCCCAATATTTGGGACGGCTGTGTTCACAAGAAGCTCGTCTACAGTAACAGGTAAATATCCCAGAAAGCAAAATATGGATAAAGAAGTTGTGGCACGTACGTACAATGCAATATCACTCAGCAATGAAATCTGTGTCATCAGGCCCGTAGCGGCATAGTGAGTGGATGCAGGTACGGTGATTCTACGTGAACTACGTCACACAGAAAAAGAAACATCATAAGATATCACTAATACACGGAATGTAAACTTGACTACACATGAACTGAATTACAAAACAGAACAGGGTCTCAAATTTAGAAAACCAACTAGTGCTTGCTTATGGGGAAAGGTGCGTTGGGGTGCTTCATAAACCAGAGACTGAAATTAGCACAGATAACTTTCCATAAGCCAAATATGTAATAGACAAGACCTACTCCTTGCTCAACGAAATGGACCCAACACCACATATTCAACGCCTAGGAATATACCTGACTAGGAAGAATCTTAAAACCCATGGATATATATGTCTCCGTAAGAGAATCAAGCGTGTGTACAGCGGCATAAACGCAGCAGTGAAAATCCGATAAATCCCATTATCAAAATAAATTTCAAAAAAAAATCATAAAGACAGTGAAATAGAGAGCACTTCTTAAATAATTCACTCAGGGCATGTGATGCAACCGGGATTTAACACATCTACACCCAGAGCTGGTTGAGACATAAGGCTGGACACTTCAGGCTGATAGCATTGGTGAGTTTCGGTGAGCAAATGCAGACCCTTTGAAGTCATACTGCATGGTACCCATTCCATGGGTCCCAACTCTGCAGGTTCAAGGGATTCTTCCTCCAGCTAAAACATGCATGGGAAACCAAGAGTATCGTCCACCATGTGATTGGGAAATGATTTAAAATGCATCTCAGTTTTCGTATCCTGGTCCTCGGGTTCACCATTCCAGATGCTTTACTAACACTCTCCCCGCTTGGAGAGTCAGTGCCTTTAACCTCCTCTTTGGCACAGCTTGCAATTTCTGTGCAAAATGAACAGGAATAGGGAGAACCAATGAGAGACTAGCTGTAGGTGTCTGCACGGGCAAATGTAACGCTCATTGCCCACCAGGAAGAGGAATTAAACAAAGGCTCAGTGTGCCCTGCTGGAAACAGATTAGGGCCTGAAGCAATCCTGCGGTTTTGTGCCCAGCTCACAAGAAAGCGAGTTGAAGAAAGGAGCTCAGGGGCACTGTAATTCACAAACCTGCAGAGTTATAAATGACAGCTTTCCTCCAAAAATATATTGAAGTAAGCCTGCGAAGGGGACTTGAAAGCGGGGCAGAATTTCAGGAAAACGATTGCAGGGGGTAGACTGGAATTGCCCTGAAAGCATAGGAAAAGAGGCAGAACGTCGACAATGATGCACTTGGCCAAAAAGGGCGTATGCGTTTTTTCCTGAATATATTCAGGAAAAAACGCATACGCCCTTTTTGGCCAACCAAGCAAGCCTGTAAATGAAATCTGCACTACAATGAAGTCTCACTGCCCCCCTGGCAAAAGGGCCATCTGAAAAAAGTGTAAAATCCAGAAAGGTAGGACAGGATATGGAGAACAGGGAGCCTTGTTATGCTGATTGGCAGGATGTAAATTGCCAGCAGCCACCCTGGAGAAGTGTATGGTGTTTCCTGAAACACGAAAGAAACAAAGCAACACAGCCTATGGCACTTCCACTTTTGGTCCTATAGCTTACGGAAATTAAAATCAAAAACAGACAGCCACCCCAATATTTGAGACGGCTGTGTTCACAAGAAGCTCGTCTACAGTATCAGGTAAATATCCCAGAAAGCAAAAAATGGATAAAGAACTTGTGGCACGTACGTACAATGCAATATCACTCAGCAATGAAATCTGTGTCATCAGGCCCATAGCGGCATAGTGAGTGGATGCAGGTACGGTGATTCTACGTGAACTACGTCACACAGAAAAAGAAACATCATAAGATATCACGAATACACGGAATGTAAACTTGACTACACATGAACTGAATTACAAAATAGAAAAGGGTCTCAAATTTAGAAAACCAACTAGTGCTTGCTTATGGGGAAAGGTGCCTTGGGGTGCTGCATAAAACCAGAGACTGAAATTAGCACAGATAACTTTCCATAAGCCCAATATGTAATAGACAAGACCTACTCCTTGCTCAACGAAATGGACCCCACACCACATATTCAACGCCTAGGAATATACCTGACTAGGAAGAATCTTAAAACCCATGGATATATATGTCTCCGTAAGAGAATCAAGGGTGTGTACAGCGGCCGAAAGGCAGCAGTGAAAATCCGATAAATCCCATTATCAAAATAAATTTCGAAAACAAAACACAAAGACAGTGAAATAGAGAGCAATTCTTAAATAATTCACTCAGGGCATGTGATGCAACCGGGATTGACCACATCTACACCCAGAGCTGGTTGAGACATAAGGCTGGACACTTCAGGCTGATAGCATTGGTGAGTTTAGGTGAGCAAATGCACACCCTTTGAAGTCATACTGTATGGTACCTATTCCATGGGTCCCAACTCTTCAGGTTCAAGGGATTCTTCCTCCAGCTAAAACAAGCATGTGAAACCCACAGTATGGTCCACCGTGTTATGGGGAAATGATTTAAAATGCATCTCCCTTTTCGTATCCTGGTCCTCGGGTTCACCATTCCAGATGATTTACTAACAGTCTCCCTGCTTGGAGAGTCAGTGCCTTTAACCTCCTGTTTGGCACAGCTTGCAATTTCTGTGCAAGATGAAGAGGAATAGGGAGAACCAATGAGAGACTAGCTGTAGGTGTCTGCACGGGCAAATGTAACGCCCATTTCCCACCAGGAAGAGGAATTTACCAAAGGCTCAGCATGCCCTGCCCGAAACAGATTAGGGCCTGAAGCAATCCTGCGGTTTTGTGCCCAGTTCACAAGAAAGCGAGTTGAAGAAAGGAGCTCAGGGGCACTGTAATTCACAAACCTGCAGAGTTATAAATGACAGCTATCCTCCAAAAATATATTGAAGTAAGCCTGCGAAGGGGACTTGAAAGCGGGGCAGAATTTCAGGAAAACGATTGCAGGGGGTAGACTGGAATTGCCCTGAAAGCATAGGAAAAGAGGCAGAACGTCGACAATGATGCACTTGGCCAAAAAGGGCGTATGCGTTTTTTCCTGAATATATTCAGGAAAAAACGCATACGCCCTTTTTGGCCAACCAAGCAAGCCTGTAAAGGAAATCTGCACTACAATGAAGTCTCACTGCCCCCCGGGCAAGAGGGCCATCTGAAAAAAGTGTAAAATCCAGAAAGGTAGGACAGTATATGGAGATCAGGGAGCCTTGTTATGCTGATTGGCAGGATGTAAATTGCCAGCAGCCAGCCTGGAGAAGTGTATGGTGTTTCCTGAAACACATAAGAAACAAAGCAACACAGTCTATGGCACTTCCACTTATGGTCCTATAGCTTACGGAAATTAAAATCAAAGACAGACAGCCACCCCAATATTTGGGACGGCTGTGTTCACAAGAAGCTCGTCTACAGTAACAGGTAAATATCCCAGAAAGCAAAATATGGATAAAGAAGTTGTGGCACGTACGTACAATGCAATATCACTCAGCAATGAAATCTGTGTCATCAGGCCCGTAGCGGCATAGTGAGTGGATGCAGGTACGGTGATTCTACGTGAACTACGTCACACAGAAAAAGAAACATCATAAGATATCACTAATACACGGAATGTAAACTTGACTACACATGAACTGAATTACAAAACAGAACAGGGTCTCAAATTTAGAAAACCAACTAGTGCTTGCTTATGGGGAAAGGTGCGTTGGGGTGCTTCATAAACCAGAGACTGAAATTAGCACAGATAACTTTCCGTAAGCCAAATATGTAATAGACAAGACCTACTCCTTGCTCAACGAAATGGACCCAACACCACATATTCAACGCCTAGGAATATACCTGACTAGGAAGAATCTTAAAACCCATGGATATATATGTCTCCGTAAGAGAATCAAGCGTGTGTACAGCGGCATAAACGCAGCAGTGAAAATCCGATAAATCCCATTATCAAAATAAATTTCAAAAAAAAATCATAAAGACAGTGAAATAGAGAGCAATTCTTAAATAATTCACTCAGGGCATGTGATGCAACCGGGATTTAACACATCTACACCCAGAGCTGGTTGAGACATAAGGCTGGACACTTCAGGCTGATAGCATTGGTGAGTTTCGGTGAGCAAATGCAGACCCTTTGAAGTCATACTGCATGGTACCCATTCCATGGGTCCCAACTCTCCAGGTTCAAGGGATTCTTCCTCCAGCTAAAACATGCATGGGAAACCAAGAGTATCGTCCTCCATGTGATTGGGAAATGATTTAAAATGCATCTCAGTTTTCGTATCCTGGTCCTCGGGTTCACCATTCCAGATGCTTTACTAACACTCTCCCCGCTTGGAGAGTCAGTGCCTTTAACCTCCTCTTTGGCACAGCTTGCAATTTCTGTGCAAAATGAACAGGAATAGGGAGAACCAATGAGAGACTAGCTGTAGGTGTCTGCACGGGCAAATGTAACACTCATTGCCCACCAGGAAGAGGAATTAAACAAAGGCTCAGTGTGCCCTGCTGGAAACAGATTAGGGCCTGAAGCAATCCTGCGGTTTTGTGCCCAGCTCACAAGAAAGCGAGTTGAAGAAAGGAGCTCAGGGGCACTGTAATTCACAAACCTGCAGAGTTATAAATGACAGCTTTCCTCCAAAAATATATTGAAGTAAGCCTGCGAAGGGGACTTGAAAGCGGGGCAGAATTTTAGGAAAACGATTGCAGGGGGTAGACTGGAATTGCCCTGAAAGCATAGGAAAAGAGGCAGAACGTCGACAATGATGCACTTGGCCAAAAAGGGCGTATGCGTTTTTTCCTGAATATATTCAGGAAAAAACGCATACGCCCTTTTTGGCCAACCAAGCAAGCCTGTAAATGAAATCTGCACTACAATGAAGTCTCACTGCCCCCCTGGCAAAAGGGCCATCTGAAAAAAGTGTAAAATCCAGAAAGGTAGGACAGGATATGGAGAACAGGGAGCCTTGTTATGCTGATTGGCAGGATGTAAATTGCCAGCAGCCACCCTGGAGAAGTGTATGGTGTTTCCTGAAACACGAAAGAAACAAAGCAACACAGCCTATGGCACTTCCACTTATGGTCCTATAGCTTACGGAAATTAAAATCAAAAACAGACAGCCACCCCAATATTTGAGACGGCTGTGTTCACAAGAAGCTCGTCTACAGTATCAGGTAAATATCCCAGAAAGCAAAAAATGGATAAAGAACTTGTGGCACGTACGTACAATGCAATATCACTCAGCAATGAAATCTGTGTCATCAGGCCCATAGCGGCATAGTGAGTGGATGCAGGTACGGTGATTCTACGTGAACTACGTCACACAGAAAAAGAAACATCATAAGATATCACGAATACACGGAATGTAAACTTGACTACACATGAACTGAATTACAAAATAGAAAAGGGTCTCAAATTTAGAAAACCAACTAGTGCTTGCTTATGGGGAAAGGTGCCTTGGGGTGCTGCATAAAACCAGAGACTGAAATTAGCACAGATAACTTTCCATAAGCCCAATATGTAATAGACAAGACCTACTCCTTGCTCAACGAAATGGACCCAACACCACATATTCAACGCCTAGGAATATACCTGACTAGGAAGAATCTTAAAACCCATGGATATATATGTCTCCGTAAGAGAATCAAGGGTGTGTACAGCGGCCGAAAGGCAGCAGTGAAAATCCGATAAATCCCATTATCAAAATAAATTTCGAAAACAAAACACAAAGACAGTGAAATAGAGAGCAATTCTTAAATAATTCACTCAGGGCATGTGATGCAACCGGGATTGACCACATCTACACCCAGAGCTGGTTGAGACATAAGGCTGGACACTTCAGGCTGATAGCATTGGTGAGTTTAGGTGAGCAAATGCACACCCTTTGAAGTCATACTGTATGGTACCTATTCCATGGGTCCCAACTCTTCAGGTTCAAGGGATTCTTCCTCCAGCTAAAACATGCATGTGAAACCCACAGTATGGTCCACCGTGTTATGGGGAAATGATTTAAAATGCATCTCCCTTTTCGTATCCTGGTCCTCGGGTTCACCATTCCAGATGATTTACTAACAGTCTCCCTGCTTGGAGAGTCAGTGCCTTTAACCTCCTGTTTGGCACAGCTTGCAATTTCTGTGCAAGATGAACAGGAATAGGGAGAACCAATGAGAGACTAGCTGTAGGTGTCTGCACGGGCCAATGTAACGCTCATTTCCCACCAGGAAGAGGAATTTACCAAAGGCTCAGCATGCCCTGCCCGAAACAGATTAGGGCCTGAAGCAATCCTGCGGTTTTGTGCCCAGTTCACAAGAAAGCGAGTTGAAGAAAGGAGCTCAGGGGCACTGTAATTCACAAACCTGCAGAGTTATAAATGACAGCTATCCTCCAAAAATATATTGAAGTAAGCCTGCGAAGGGGACTTGAAAGCGGGGCAGAATTTCAGGAAAACGATTGCAGGGGGTAGACTGGAATTGCCCTGAAAGCATAGGAAAAGAGGCAGAACGTCGACAATGATGCACTTGGCCAAAAAGGGCGTATGCGTTTTTTCCTGAATATATTCAGGAAAAAACGCATACGCCCTTTTTGGCCAACCAAGCAAGCCTGTAAAGGAAATCTGCAGTACAATGAAGTCTCACTGCCCCCCGGGCAAGAGGGCCATCTGAAAAAAGTGTAAAATCCAGAAAGGTAGGACAGGATATGGAGAACAGGGAGCCTTGTTATGCTGATTGGCAGGATGTAAATTGCCAGCAGCCAGCCTGGAGAAGTGTATGGTGTTTCCTGAAACACATAAGAAACAAAGCAACACAGTCTATGGCACTTCCACTTATGGTCCTATAGCTTACGGAAATTAAAATCAAAAACAGACAGCCACCCCAATATTTGGGACGGCTGTGTTCACAAGAAGCTCGTCTACAGTAACAGGTAAATATCCCAGAAAGCAAAATATGGATAAAGAAGTTGTGGCACGTACGTACAATGCAATATCACTCAGCAATGAAATCTGTGTCATCAGGCCCGTAGCGGCATAGTGAGTGGATGCAGGTACGGTGATTCTACGTGAACTACGTCACACAGAAAAAGAAACATCATAAGATATCACTAATACACGGAATGTAAACTTGACTACACATGAACTGAATTACAAAACAGAACAGGGTCTCAAATTTAGAAAACCAACTAGTGCTTGCTTATGGGGAAAGGTGCGTTGGGGTGCTTCATAAACCAGAGACTGAAATTAGCACAGATAACTTTCCATAAGCCAAATATGTAATAGACAAGACCTACTCCTTGCTCAACGAAATGGACCCAACACCACATATTCAACGCCTAGGAATATACCTGACTAGGAAGAATCTTAAAACCCATGGATATATATGTCTCCGTAAGAGAATCAAGCGTGTGTACAGCGGCATAAACGCAGCAGTGAAAATCCGATAAATCCCATTATCAAAATAAATTTCAAAAAAAATCATAAAGACAGTGAAATAGAGAGCAATTCTTAAATAATTCACTCAGGGCATGTGATGCAACCGGGATTTAACACATCTACACCCAGAGCTGGTTGAGACATAAGGCTGGACACTTCAGGCTGATAGCATTGGTGAGTTTCGGTGAGCAAATGCAGACCCTTTGAAGTCATACTGCATGGTACCCATTCCATGGGTCCCAACTCTCCAGGTTCAAGGGATTCTTCCTCCAGCTAAAACATGCATGGGAAACCAAGAGTATCGTCCACCATGTGATTGGGAAATGATTTAAAATGCATCTCAGTTTTCGTATCCTGGTCCTCGGGTTCACCATTCCAGATGCTTTACTAACACTCTCCCCGCTTGGAGAGTCAGTGCCTTTAACCTCCTCTTTGGCACAGCTTGCAATTTCTGTGCAAAATGAACAGGAATAGGGAGAACCAATGAGAGACTAGCTGTAGGTGTCTGCACGGGCAAATGTAACGCTCATTGCCCACCAGGAAGAGGAATTAAACAAAGGCTCAGTGTGCCCTGCTGGAAACAGATTAGGGCCTGAAGCAATCCTGCGGTTTTGTGCCCAGCTCACAAGAAAGCGAGTTGAAGAAAGGAGCTCAGGGGCACTGTAATTCACAAACCTGCAGAGTTATAAATGACAGCTTTCCTCCAAAAATATATTGAAGTAAGCCTGCGAAGGGGACTTGAAAGCGGGGCAGAATTTCAGGAAAACGATTGCAGGGGGTAGACTGGAATTGCCCTGAAAGCATAGGAAAAGAGGCAGAACGTCGACAATGATGCACTTGGCCAAAAAGGGCGTATGCGTTTTTTCCTGAATATATTCAGGAAAAAACGCATACGCCCTTTTTGGCCAACCAAGCAAGCCTGTAAATGAAATCTGCACTACAATGAAGTCTCACTGCCCCCCTGGCAAAAGGGCCATCTGAAAAAAGTGTAAAATCCAGAAAGGTAGGACAGGATATGGAGAACAGGGAGCCTTGTTATGCTGATTGGCAGGATGTAAATTGCCAGCAGCCACCCTGGAGAAGTGTATGGTGTTTCCTGAAACACGAAAGAAACAAAGCAACACAGCCTATGGCACTTCCACTTATGGTCCTATAGCTTACGGAAATTAAAATCAAAAACAGACAGCCACCCCAATATTTGAGACGGCTGTGTTCACAAGAAGCTCGTCTACAGTATCAGGTAAATATCCCAGAAAGCAAAAAATGGATAAAGAACTTGTGGCACGTACGTACAATGCAATATCACTCAGCAATGAAATCTGTGTCATCAGGCCCATAGCGGCATAGTGAGTGGATGCAGGTACGGTGATTCTACGTGAACTACGTCACACAGAAAAAGAAACATCATAAGATATCACGAATACACGGAATGTAAACTTGACTACACATGAACTGAATTACAAAATAGAAAAGGGTCTCAAATTTAGAAAACCAACTAGTGCTTGCTTATGGGGAAAGGTGCCTTGGGGTGCTGCATAAAACCAGAGACTGAAATTAGCACAGATAACTTTCCATAAGCCCAATATGTAATAGACAAGACCTACTCCTTGCTCAACGAAATGGACCCAACACCACATATTCAACGCCTAGGATTATACCTGACTAGGAAGAATCTTAAAACCCATGGATATATATGTCTCCGTAAGAGAATCAAGGGTGTGTACAGCGGCCGAAAGGCAGCAGTGAAAATCCGATAAATCCCATTATCAAAATAAATTTCGAAAACAAAACACAAAGACAGTGAAATAGAGAGCAATTCTTAAATAATTCACTCAGGGCATGTGATGCAACCGGGATTGACCACATCTACACCCAGAGCTGGTTGAGACATAAGGCTGGACACTTCAGGCTGATAGCATTGGTGAGTTTAGGTGAGCAAATGCACACCCTTTGAAGTCATACTGTATGGTACCTATTCCATGGGTCCCAACTCTTCAGGTTCAAGGGATTCTTCCTCCAGCTAAAACATGCATGTGAAACCCACAGTATGGTCCACCGTGTTATGGGGAAATGATTTAAAATGCATCTCAGTTTTCGTATCCTGGTCCTCGGGTTCACCATTCCAGATGATTTACTAACAGTCTCCCTGCTTGGAGAGTCAGTGCCTTTAACCTCCTGTTTGGCACAGCTTGCAATTTCTGTGCAAGATGAACAGGAATAGGGAGAACCAATGAGAGACTAGCTGTAGGTGTCTGCACGGGCAAATGTAATGCTCATTTCCCACCAGGAAGAGGAATTTACCAAAGGCTCAGCATGCCCTGCCCGAAACAGATTAGGGCCTGAAGCAATCCTGCGGTTTTGTGCCCAGTTCACAAGAAAGCGAGTTGAAGAAAGGAGCTCAGGGGCACTGTAATTCACAAACCTGCAGAGTTATAAATGACAGCTATCCTCCAAAAATATATTGAAGTAAGCCTGCGAAGGGGACTTGAAAGCGGGGCAGAATTTCAGGAAAACGATTGCAGGGGGTAGACTGGAATTGCCCTGAAAGCATAGGAAAAGAGGCAGAACGTCGACAATGATGCACTTGGCCAAAAAGGGCGTATGCGTTTTTTCCTGAATATATTCAGGAAAAAACGCATACGCCCTTTTTGGCCAACCAAGCAAGCCTGTAAAGGAAATCTGCACTACAATGAAGTCTCACTGCCCCCCGGGCAAGAGGGCCATCTGAAAAAAGTGTAAAATCCAGAAAGGTAGGACAGGATATGGAGAACAGGGAGCCTTGTTATGCTGATTGGCAGGATGTAAATTGCCAGCAGCCAGCCTGGAGAAGTGTATGGTGTTTCCTGAAACACATAAGAAACAAAGCAACACAGTCTATGGCACTTCCACTTATGGTCCTATAGCTTTCGGAAATTAAAATCAAAAACAGACAGCCACCCCAATATTTGGGACGGCTGTGTTCACAAGAAGCTCGTCTACAGTAACAGGTAAATATCCCAGAAAGCAAAATATGGATAAAGAAGTTGTGGCACGTACGTACAATGCAATATCACTCAGCAATGAAATCTGTGTCATCAGGCCCGTAGCGGCATAGTGAGTGGATGCAGGTACGGTGATTCTACGTGAACTACGTCACACAGAAAAAGAAACATCATAAGATATCACTAATAAACGGAATGTAAACTTGACTACACATGAACTGAATTACAAAACAGAACAGGGTCTCAAATTTAGAAAACCAACTAGTGCTTGCTTATGGGGAAAGGTGCGTTGGGGTGCTTCATAAAACCAGAGACTGAAATTAGCACAGATAACTTTCCATAAGCCAAATATGTAATAGACAAGACCTACTCCTTGCTCAACGAAATGGACCCAACACCACATATTCAACGCCTAGGAATATACCTGACTAGGAAGAATATTAAAACCCATGGATATATATGTCTCCGTAAGAGAATCAAGCGTGTGTACAGCGGCATAAACGCAGCAGTGAAAATCCGATAAATCCCATTATCAAAATAAATTTCAAAAAAAAATCATAAAGACAGTGAAATAGAGAGCAATTCTTAAATAATTCACTCAGGGCATGTGATGCAACCGGGATTTAACACATCTACACCCAGAGCTGGTTGAGACATAAGGCTGGACACTTCAGGCTGATAGAATTGGTGAGTTTCGGTGAGCAAATGCAGACCCTTTGAAGTCATACTGCATGGAACCCATTCCATGGGTCCCAACTCTCCAGGTTCAAGGGATTCTTCCTCCAGCTAAAACATGCATGGGAAACCAAGAGTATCGTCCACCATGTGATTGGGAAATGATTTAAAATGCATCTCAGTTTTCGTATCCTGGTCCTCGGGTTCACCATTCCAGATGCTTTACTAACACTCTCCCCGCTTGGAGAGTCAGTGCCTTTAACCTCCTCTTTGGCACAGCTTGCAATTTCTGTGCAAGATGAACAGGAATAGGGAGAACCAATGAGAGACTAGCTGTAGGTGTCTGCACGGGCAAATGTAACGCTCATTGCCCACCAGGAAGAGGAATTAAACAAAGGCTCAGTGTGCCCTGCTGGAAACAGATTAGGGCCTGAAGCAATCCTGCGGTTTTGTGCCCAGCTCACAAGAAAGCGAGTTGAAGAAAGGAGCTCAGGGGCACTGTAATTCACAAACCTGCAGAGTTATAAATGACAGCTTTCCTCCAAAAATATATTGAAGTAAGCCTGCGAAGGGGACTTGAAAGCGGGGCAGAATTTCAGGAAAACGATTGCAGGGGGTAGACTGGAATTGCCCTGAAAGCATAGGAAAAGAGGCAGAACGTCGACAATGATGCACTTGGCCAAAAAGGGCGTATGTGTTTTTTCCTGAATATATTCAGGAAAAAACGCATACGCCCTTTTTGGCCAACCAAGCAAGCCTGTAAATGAAATCTGCACTACAATGAAGTCTCACTGCCCCCCTGGCAAAAGGGCCATCTGAAAAAAGTGTAAAATCCAGAAAGGTAGGACAGGATATGGAGAACAGGGAGCCTTGTTATGCTGATTGGCAGGATGTAAATTGCCAGCAGCCACCATGGAGAAGTGTATGGTGTTTCCTGAAACACGAAAGAAACAAAGCAACACAGCCTATGGCACTTCCACTTATGGTCCTATAGCTTACGGAAATTAAAATCAAAAACAGACAGCCACCCCAATATTTGAGACGGCTGTGTTCACAAGAAGCTCGTCTACAGTATCAGGTAAATATCCCAGCAAGCAAAAAATGGATAAAGAACTTGTGGCACGTACGTACAATGCAATATCACTCAGCAATGAAATCTGTGTCATCAGGCCCATAGCGGCATAGTGAGTGGATGCAGGTACGGTGATTCTACATGAACTACGTCACACAGAAAAAGAAACATCATAAGATATCACGAATACACGGAATGTAAACTTGACTACACATGAACTGAATTACAAAATAGAAAAGGGTCTCAAATTTAGAAAACCAACTAGTGCTTGCTTATGGGGAAAGGTGCCTTGGGGTGCTGCATAAAACCAGAGACTGAAATTAGCACAGATAACTTTCCATAAGCCCAATATGTAATAGACAAGACCTACTCCTTGCTCAACGAAATGGACCCAACACCACATATTCAACGCCTAGGAATATACCTGACTAGGAAGAATCTTAAAACCCATGGATATATATGTCTCCGTAAGAGAATCAAGGGTGTGTACAGCGGCCGAAAGGCAGCAGTGAAAATCCGATAAATCCCATTATCAAAATAAATTTCGAAAACAAAACACAAAGACAGTGAAATAGAGAGCAATTCTTAAATAATTCACTCAGGGCATGTGATGCAACCGGGATTGACCACATCTACACCCAGAGCTGGTTGAGACATAAGGCTGGACACTTCAGGCTGATAGCATTGGTGAGTTTAGGTGAGCAAATGCACACCCTTTGAAGTCATACTGTATGGTACCTATTCCATGGGTCCCAACTCTTCAGGTTCAAGGGATTCTTCCTCCAGCTAAAACATGCATGTGAAACCCACAGTATGGTCCACCGTGTTATGGGGAAATGATTTAAAATGCATCTCAGTTTTCGTATCCTGGTCCTCGGGTTCACCATTCCAGATGATTTACTAACAGTCTCCCTGCTTGGAGAGTCAGTGCCTTTAACCTCCTGTTTGGCACATCTTGCAATTTCTGTGCAAGATGAACAGGAATAGGGAGAACCAATGAGAGACTAGCTGTAGGTGTCTGCACGGGCAAATGGAACGCTCATTTCCCACCAGGAAGAGGAATTTACCAAAGGCTCAGCATGCCCTGCCCGAAACAGATTAGGGCCTGAAGCAATCCTGCGGTTTTGTGCCCAGTTCACAAGAAAGCGAGTTGAAGAAAGGAGCTCAGGGGCACTGTAATTCACAAACCTGCAGAGTTATAAATGACAGCTATCCTCCAAAAATATATTGAAGTAAGCCTGCGAAGGGGACTTGAAAGCGGGGCAGAATTTCAGGAAAACGATTGCAGGGGGTAGACTGGAATTGCCCTGAAAGCATAGGAAAAGAGGCAGAACGTCGACAATGATGCACTTGGCCAAAAAGGGCGTATGCGTTTTTTCCTGAATATATTCAGGAAAAAACGCATACGCCCTTTTTGGCCAACCAAGCAAGCCTGTAAAGGAAATCTGCACTACAATGAAGTCTCACTGCCCCCCGGGCAAGAGGGCCATCTGAAAAAAGTGTAAAATCCAGAAAGTTAGGACAGGATATGGAGAACAGGGAGCCTTGTTATGCTGATTGGCAGGATGTAAATTGCCAGCAGCCAGCCTGGAGAAGTGTATGGTGTTTCCTGAAACACATAAGAAACAAAGCAACACAGTCTATGGCACTTCCACTTATGGTCCTATAGCTTTCGGAAATTAAAATCAAAAACAGACAGCCACCCCAATATTTGGGACGGCTGTGTTCACAAGAAGCTCGTCTACAGTAACAGGTAAATATCCCAGAAAGCAAAATATGGATAAAGAAGTTGTGGCACGTACGTACAATGCAATATCACTCAGCAATGAAATCTGTGTCATCAGGCCCGTAGCGGCATAGTGAGTGGATGCAGGTACGGTGATTCTACGTGAACTACGTCACACAGAAAAAGAAACATCATAAGATATCACTAATACACGGAATGTAAACTTGACTACACATGAACTGAATTACAAAACAGAACAGGGTCTCAAATTTAGAAAACCAACTAGTGCTTGCTTATGGGGAAAGGTGCGTTGGGGTGCTTCATAAACCAGAGACTGAAATTAGCACAGATAACTTTCCATAAGCCAAATATGTAATAGACAAGACCTACTCCTTGCTCAACGAAATGGACCCAACACCACATATTCAACGCCTAGGAATATACCTGACTAGGAAGAATCTTAAAACCCATGGATATATATGTCTCCGTAAGAGAATCAAGCGTGTGTACAGCGGCATAAACGCAGCAGTGAAAATCCGATAAATCCCATTATCAAAATAAATTTCAAAAAAAAATCATAAAGACAGTGAAATAGAGAGCACTTCTTAAATAATTCACTCAGGGCATGTGATGCAACCGGGATTTAACACATCTACACCCAGAGCTGGTTGAGACATAAGGCTGGACACTTCAGGCTGATAGCATTGGTGAGTTTCGGTGAGCAAATGCAGACCCTTTGAAGTCATACTGCATGGTACCCATTCCATGGGTCCCAACTCTGCAGGTTCAAGGGATTCTTCCTCCAGCTAAAACATGCATGGGAAACCAAGAGTATCGTCCACCATGTGATTGGGAAATGATTTAAAATGCATCTCAGTTTTCGTATCCTGGTCCTCGGGTTCACCATTCCAGATGCTTTACTAACACTCTCCCCGCTTGGAGAGTCAGTGCCTTTAACCTCCTCTTTGGCACAGCTTGCAATTTCTGTGCAAAATGAACAGGAATAGGGAGAACCAATGAGAGACTAGCTGTAGGTGTCTGCACGGGCAAATGTAACGCTCATTGCCCACCAGGAAGAGGAATTAAACAAAGGCTCAGTGTGCCCTGCTGGAAACAGATTAGGGCCTGAAGCAATCCTGCGGTTTTGTGCCCAGCTCACAAGAAAGCGAGTTGAAGAAAGGAGCTCAGGGGCACTGTAATTCACAAACCTGCAGAGTTATAAATGACAGCTTTCCTCCAAAAATATATTGAAGTAAGCCTGCGAAGGGGACTTGAAAGCGGGGCAGAATTTCAGGAAAACGATTGCAGGGGGTAGAGTGGAATTGCCCTGAAAGCATAGGAAAAGAGGCAGAACGTCGACAATGATGCACTTGGCCAAAAAGGGCGTATGCGTTTTTTCCTGAATATATTCAGGAAAAAACGCATACGCCCTTTTTGGCCAACCAAGCAAGCCTGTAAATGAAATCTGCACTACAATGAAGTCTCACTGCCCCCCTGGCAAAAGGGCCATCTGAAAAAAGTGTAAAATCCAGAAAGGTAGGACAGGATATGGAGAACAGGGAGCCTTGTTATGCTGATTGGCAGGATGTAAATTGCCAGCAGCCACCCTGGAGAAGTGTATGGTGTTTCCTGAAACACGAAAGAAACAAAGCAACACAGCCTATGGCACTTCCACTTTTGGTCCTATAGCTTACGGAAATTAAAATCAAAAACAGACAGCCACCCCAATATTTGAGACGGCTGTGTTCACAAGAAGCTCGTCTACAGTATCAGGTAAATATCCCAGAAAGCAAAAAATGGATAAAGAACTTGTGGCACGTACGTACAATGCAATATCACTCAGCAATGAAATCTGTGTCATCAGGCCCATAGCGGCATAGTGAGTGGATGCAGGTACGGTGATTCTACGTGAACTACGTCACACAGAAAAAGAAACATCATAAGATATCACGAATACACGGAATGTAAACTTGACTACACATGAACTGAATTACAATATAGAAAAGGGTGTCAAATTTAGAAAACCAACTAGTGCTTGCTTATGGGGAAAGGTGCCTTGGGGTGCTGCATAAAACCAGAGACTGAAATTAGCACAGATAACTTTCCATAAGCCCAATATGTAATAGACAAGACCTACTCCTTGCTCAACGAAATGGACCCAACACCACATATTCAACGCCTAGGAATATACCTGACTAGGAAGAATCTTAAAACCCATGGATATATATGTCTCCGTAAGAGAATCAAGGGTGTGTACAGCGGCCGAAAGGCAGCAGTGAAAATCCGATAAATCCCATTATCAAAATAAATTTCGAAAACAAAACACAAAGACAGTGAAATAGAGAGCAATTCTTAAATAATTCACTCAGGGAATGTGATGCAACCGGGATTGACCACATCTACACCCAGAGCTGGTTGAGACATAAGGCTGGACACTTCAGGCTGATAGCATTGGTGAGTTTAGGTGAGCAAATGCACACCCTTTGAAGTCATACTGTATGGTACCTATTCCATGGGTCCCAACTCTTCAGGTTCAAGGGATTCTTCCTCCAGCTAAAACATGCATGTGAAACCCACAGTATGGTCCACCGTGTTATGGGGAAATGATTTAAAATGCATCTCCCTTTTCGTATCCTGGTCCTCGGGTTCACCATTCCAGATGATTTACTAACAGTCTCCCTGCTTGGAGAGTCAGTGCCTTTAACCTCCTGTTTGGCACAGCTTGCAATTTCTGTGCAAGATGAAGAGGAATAGGGAGAACCAATGAGAGACTAGCTGTAGGTGTCTGCACGGGCAAATGTAACGCCCATTTCCCACCAGGAAGAGGAATTTACCAAAGGCTCAGCATGCCCTGCCCGAAACAGATTAGGGCCTGAAGCAATCCTGCGGTTTTGTGCCCAGTTCACAAGAAAGCGAGTTGAAGAAAGGAGCTCAGGGGCACTGTAATTCACAAACCTGCAGAGTTATAAATGACAGCTATCCTCCAAAAATATATTGAAGTAAGCCTGCGAAGGGGACTTGAAAGCGGGGCAGAATTTCAGGAAAACGATTGCAGGGGGTAGACTGGAATTGCCCTGAAAGCATAGGAAAAGAGGCAGAACGTCGACAATGATGCACTTGGCCAAAAAGGGCGTATGCGTTTTTTCCTGAATATATTCAGGAAAAAACGCATACGCCCTTTTTGGCCAACCAAGCAAGCCTGTAAAGGAAATCTGCACTACAATGAAGTCTCACTGCCCCCCGGGCAAGAGGGCCATCTGAAAAAAGTGTAAAATCCAGAAAGGTAGGACAGTATATGGAGATCAGGGAGCCTTGTTATGCTGATTGGCAGGATGTAAATTGCCAGCAGCCAGCCTGGAGAAGTGTATGGTGTTTCCTGAAACACATAAGAAACAAAGCAACACAGTCTATGGCACTTCCACTTATGGTCCTATAGCTTACGGAAATTAAAATCAAAAACAGACAGCCACCCCAATATTTGGGACGGCTGTGTTCACAAGAAGCTCGTCTACAGTAACAGGTAAATATCCCAGAAAGCAAAATATGGATAAAGAAGTTGTGGCACGTACGTACAATGCAATATCACTCAGCAATGAAATCTGTGTCATCAGGCCCGTAGCGGCATAGTGAGTGGATGCAGGTACGGTGATTCTACGTGAACTACGTCACACAGAAAAAGAAACATCATAAGATATCACTAATACACGGAATGTAAACTTGACTACACATGAACTGAATTACAAAACAGAACAGGGTCTCAAATTTAGAAAACCAACTAGTGCTTGCTTATGGGGAAAGGTGCGTTGGGGTGCTTCATAAACCAGAGACTGAAATTAGCACAGATAACTTTCCGTAAGCCAAATATGTAATAGACAAGACCTACTCCTTGCTCAACGAAATGGACCCAACACCACATATTCAACGCCTAGGAATATACCTGACTAGGAAGAATCTTAAAACCCATGGATATATATGTCTCCGTAAGAGAATCAAGCGTGTGTACAGCGGCATAAACGCAGCAGTGAAAATCCGATAAATCCCATTATCAAAATAAATTTCAAAAAAAAATCATAAAGACAGTGAAATAGAGAGCAATTCTTAAATAATTCACTCAGGGCATGTGATGCAACCGGGATTTAACACATCTACACCCAGAGCTGGTTGAGACATAAGGCTGGACACTTCAGGCTGATAGCATTGGTGAGTTTCGGTGAGCAAATGCAGACCCTTTGAAGTCATACTGCATGGTACCCATTCCATGGGTCCCAACTCTCCAGGTTCAAGGGATTCTTCCTCCAGCTAAAACATGCATGGGAAACCAAGAGTATCGTCCACCATGTGATTGGGAAATGATTTAAAATGCATCTCAGTTTTCGTATCCTGGTCCTCGGGTTCACCATTCCAGATGCTTTACTAACACTCTCCCCGCTTGGAGAGTCAGTGCCTTTAACCTCCTCTTTGGCACAGCTTGCAATTTCTGTGCAAAATGAACAGGAATAGGGAGAACCAATGAGAGACTAGCTGTAGGTGTCTGCACGGGCAAATGTAACACTCATTGCCCACCAGGAAGAGGAATTAAACAAAGGCTCAGTGTGCCCTGCTGGAAACAGATTAGGGCCTGAAGCAATCCTGCGGTTTTGTGCCCAGCTCACAAGAAAGCGAGTTGAAGAAAGGAGCTCAGGGGCACTGTAATTCACAAACCTGCAGAGTTATAAATGACAGCTTTCCTCCAAAAATATATTGAAGTAAGCCTGCGAAGGGGACTTGAAAGCGGGGCAGAATTTTAGGAAAACGATTGCAGGGGGTAGACTGGAATTGCCCTGAAAGCATAGGAAAAGAGGCAGAACGTCGACAATGATGCACTTGGCCAAAAAGGGCGTATGCGTTTTTTCCTGAATATATTCAGGAAAAAACGCATACGCCCTTTTTGGCCAACCAAGCAAGCCTGTAAATGAAATCTGCACTACAATGAAGTCTCACTGCCCCCCTGGCAAAAGGGCCATCTGAAAAAAGTGTAAAATCCAGAAAGGTAGGACAGGATATGGAGAACAGGGAGCCTTGTTATGCTGATTGGCAGGATGTAAATTGCCAGCAGCCACCCTGGAGAAGTGTATGGTGTTTCCTGAAACACGAAAGAAACAAAGCAACACAGCCTATGGCACTTCCACTTATGGTCCTATAGCTTACGGAAATTAAAATCAAAAACAGACAGCCACCCCAATATTTGAGACGGCTGTGTTCACAAGAAGCTCGTCTACAGTATCAGGTAAATATCCCAGAAAGCAAAAAATGGATAAAGAACTTGTGGCACGTACGTACAATGCAATATCACTCAGCAATGAAATCTGTGTCATCAGGCCCATAGCGGCATAGTGAGTGGATGCAGGTACGGTGATTCTACGTGAACTACGTCACACAGAAAAAGAAACATCATAAGATATCACGAATACACGGAATGTAAACTTGACTACACATGAACTGAATTACAAAATAGAAAAGGGTCTCAAATTTAGAAAACCAACTAGTGCTTGCTTATGGGGAAAGGTGCCTTGGGGTGCTGCATAAAACCAGAGACTGAAATTAGCACAGATAACTTTCCATAAGCCCAATATGTAATAGACAAGACCTACTCCTTGCTCAACGAAATGGACCCAACACCACATATTCAACGCCTAGGAATATACCTGACTAGGAAGAATCTTAAAACCCATGGATATATATGTCTCCGTAAGAGAATCAAGGGTGTGTACAGCGGCCGAAAGGCAGCAGTGAAAATCCGATAAATCCCATTATCAAAATAAATTTCGAAAACAAAACACAAAGACAGTGAAATAGAGAGCAATTCTTAAATAATTCACTCAGGGCATGTGATGCAACCGGGATTGACCACATCTACACCCAGAGCTGGTTGAGACATAAGGCTGGACACTTCAGGCTGATAGCATTGGTGAGTTTAGGTGAGCAAATGCACACCCTTTGAAGTCATACTGTATGGTACCTATTCCATGGGTCCCAACTCTTCAGGTTCAAGGGATTCTTCCTCCAGCTAAAACATGCATGTGAAACCCACAGTATGGTCCACCGTGTTATGGGGAAATGATTTAAAATGCATCTCCCTTTTCGTATCCTGGTCCTCGGGTTCACCATTCCAGATGATTTACTAACAGT